>NC_133618.1:137816626-138056626 GCF_048593235.1 Sminthopsis crassicaudata | reverse complement strand
TCCAGGAGAAATTCCAAGAACAGCAAAAAGGTCTGTATACAACATTTGTAGATTTGAACAAGGCCTTTGATAATTGTTGTGAGGACTTATGGAAAATTATGCCAATTTGGTTACCCAGAGAAGTTGATCAATATAGTATGTCAGTTTCAGGATCCCATGTTTTCCCAGGTCCTGGACATTCTCTCAAGCTTTTCCAGGTACAAATGGAGTGAAACAAGATTGTCTATTTGTTCTCATGCTTTTTTAGCATGATGTTTTCGAGCTATGTTGTCAAATGTCTTCAATGAGAACAAACATGGAATCAAAAGTCAGCTACCTTACTAATGGTAAACTCTTCAACTTGAAAAGTCTACAAACCAAAACTAAAGTAGAAGGAATGTTGATGCATGACTTTTTTGTTTGCATTTGGTTGTGCAGCCTCCAAAGCTAAGATGCAACAACGTACAGATCAATTCTCTGCTGCTTGTGCTAATTTTGGCTTAACAAATAACACTAAGAAAACACAGGTACATAATCAACCAGCACTACACCATCCATATGTAGAACCATCAGTTACAGCAAATAGCAAAGTTTTGAATGCTGTGGATAAGTTCACTTATCTTGGCAGTATACTTTCCAGGGATGTCCACATTGATAAGGAGATAGATTCATTTTGCCAAAGCTAGCTCAGTATTTGAGAGGCTCCAAAAGAAAGTATGGGAGAGGGGAAGTATTAGACTGACTACCAAACTGAAGGTCTACAAAGCCTCATTGCCGTATGCCTGTGAAACCTGGACAATATACCAGCATTATAACCCGAAACTGAATTACTTCTAATTGAATTATTTTAGGAAGATTCTGAAAATCACCTGGAAGGATAAGATACTAAACACTTTCTCGAACTAAACTGTCAAACATTCCAACTCTACAGCAGAGAGCACAACTCTGTTGGGCTGGCTATCAAATGCCAAATGTATGCTTGCCAAAAAGATTATTTTATGGAAAACTCACATTGAGCAAATGCTCAGAAAGTGATCAGAAAAAGTGGACACTCTTAAGCTCTCTCTTAAGAACTTTACAATTGATTGTATGATATGGGAGACACTGGCACAGGACTGCCCAGTATGGCTATGCCCTCATCAGAGAAGGTGTTGTGCTCTATAACCAAAGCAAAATTGAATTAGCTCAGAAGAAAATGTGCAAAATTAGAAAGTCCTAGTTCATAGGCACTATTTGTGTCCACGGTGGCAGAGCATTCCAAAGTCATATTGATTTGACCACCACAGTCAGATTCAACTCTAATGTAATGATGTCATTTTGGTCCTCTTTGAGAACAAAAGACAATAACCATACCATAACAAGTTTCTGTCAGCCATCATTTTCCTAGTTTAAAAAAATTATCTTCCAAGTTATTAAAAATAGCAGCTGTAACAGGATTTGTTTAGATAAGAGGACTATCTTTTCCTTGTGGTCCTCATTTTACTCTTGAGTTCAATGTGAAGGAAGGGAAATAGATTCCAAATTCAAGGTATCCTTGGTCACAGATCAAGCAAATTCCTAGAAATAAAATATTTTCTATAATAATAGCCTTTTTATTTTTCTAAATACATGCAAAGATAGTTTTCAATATTCACCTTTGCAAAACCTTGTATTCCAAATTTTTCTTCTACCCTTCTCCCCTTCCCCTTTTCCTAAACAGCAAGCAATCCAATGTAGGTTAAACATGTACAGTTCTTCTAAACATATGTCCATATTCATCAGCTCAAAAAGGAAAAAATATAAGAAAAAAACCAAGCAAATAAACAAAAACAAAAAAGGTGAAAACATTAAGCTTTGATCCACATTTAATCTCCATAGCTCTCTGGATGCAGATGGCTCTATCACAAATAATAGTAAAGCAATTAATGAATTAATCAATAAGTATTTATATGCCAAATATTCTGTTCAACCCTGGAGTTACAAAAAAGAGGCAAAAGACAGTCCCTGCCTTTAAGGAGCTTACAGTCTAATGGGAGAGACAATATGCAAATAAATATATACAAAACAAGTTATATATAGAATAAATTAGAAATAATCAACAGAGAGAAGACACTAGAATTAAGAGGAGTTGAGGAAGGCTGACTATAGAGGGTGGGGTTTTAGTAGGGACTTAAAAGGATTCATGAAGTCAGTTGGTAGAGCAAAGAAAGGAGAGCATTCTAGGTATAAAAGATACCCAGAGGAAATGCCTAGAGACAATAGATAAAATATCTTGTTTGTGGAACAGCTAAAAGGCCAGTGTCATTTCATTAAAAAGTAGATGGTGGGAAATAAAGAATTGGAAGAGTGGGAAGTTAGAAGGGAGCTAGATTATGAAAAGCTTTAAATGTGAAGCAAGACATTTTGTATTTAACCCTGGAGGCAATAGGAAGCCCCTAGAGTTAGGGAGGGCAGAGGGAGAGAAGCTGAGACATGATCCAGCTGTCATGGGAACAGTTTAATGGCTGAATGGAGGATGGGCTGGAGTGGGGAGAGACTTGAGACAGGGAGACCTACCAACAGGCTATTGTAGTAGTCTAGGTGTGAAATAAAGACTGCACTAGGGTACTAGTAAGATAAAGAAGAGAAGTATCTAGATACTGTAAAGGTATGAGACTTAGCAATACCTTGTATGGGGCGGGGGGGGGAGGAGTAAAAGATAGTAAGGAGTCCAGGAGGACTCCTAAATTGTGAGCCTGACAGACTGGGAGGATGGTGTTTCCCTCTATAGTAATAGAGAAGGCAGGAGCAGGGGAAGATTTCAGGGGGGAAGGGAAAGAGTTCCATTTTAGATGTATTGATTTTAAGCTGTTTACTGAACATGCAGTAATTTGAGATATTGAAAGGCAGTATGCAGCTGGAGAAGTGATTTGGAGGTACCCAAAAAAATTGGATAGGAAAGGTAGATCTAAGAATCATCAATATAGAAATAGTAATTTAATACATTGAAGCTGATGAGATCACCAAGGAAGTAATATTGAGGGAGAAGAGAAAGGGCCCAGGACAGAATCTTAAAGGACACCCATGGGTAGAGTACATGATTTAGAAGAGGATCAAGTAAAGGAGTCTGATGAATGAGCAGATAGGTAAAAGACCCAGGAGAGAGTGGTGTCCCAAAAATCTTAGAGAGAAGAAAGTATGAAGGAGAACAAAATGATCTCCAATGTCAAAGGCTGCAGAGAAGTGAAGGAGCATGAGGATTGAAAAAAGGCCATTGGATTTGGCAACTAAGAGACCACTGGCAACTTTGGAGAGAGAAGTTTTGGCAGGATGATGAAGTCAGTAGCCCAACTGTACATGGTTAAGAAGAGACAGAAAGGAAAGAAAATGAAAGCACTTATTTTAGAGGGCCTTTTCAAAGAATTTAGCTACAAAGGGCTGAAGAGATATAGGACAAGGGTTGAGATGGAAGGATTAACCAAAGGTTTTTTCAGGATTGGGAAGATGTGGTTATGTTTGCAGACAGTAGTAAATATTAGCAAATAGACAGTGAGAGACTGAAAACAAGTGAAAAAGTGGAGAAAATGACAGCAGGGTCAATCCTTTGGAGCAAAGAGGATGGAATGGGATCTCTTAAACAAGTTGAGGGCTTAGCATTGGTAAGAAGTAAGGCCATCTCTTCCTGTGAGAAAGGAGTGAAGGAGATTGTGACAAAAGATATCTGAGTGATAGGAGTTAAGGGAGAATAGAGAAGAGAGAGATCATAGTGAATGGCCTCGATTTTTTTTTGTAAAGTATGAGGCAAGGCACTCAAAGGAGGAGTGATTACTGAATGATAAAGATAGGGGAGAGAGTGGTAATGAGGAGCAAGGAGTATTTTTAACTCCCTCACCTAGACCATTGAACTGAGGAGAATAAATGAAGGGACAGCCAGTACTAGAAAGGGTAGCCAAGGAGACTGTGTCATCTGTGGGGAGGTTTCAGTAATAGCTTACACATGGAAAGTTAAGGAAAGGAAGGGAAGTTTATTATCTGTAGAATAGTCACAGTGGAAGGGCTGGTTAAAATAAGATTGCAATTTAAGAGTGAGAGAGTTGAAAGGGATGAGAATGAGAAACCAGATGGGGAGATGAGGAGTGGGGTTTGAATAATGATTTATAGGAATTCAGAATCACTGGGTTGTAAAGAGTAAGAGTGGATGTAAGAATGTTCATTGTTTAATGGAGAGTACCCCTTTCTAACAACAGAAATTGTCATCAGGCTAGAGGCAAGTGCAGTATAAGATAGGAAGCAGTTGTTGAACCATACTGGTAAAACATAAAATGTAATTAATTAATTAACAAATATTACACATCCACTATTTGCTAACTGCTGTGTTTTCTTTTTCACATAAATTCCTGCATTAGGTAGAGAGAAAAATACAAAGCCCTGGGGAAAACTTGGAGGGAAAGAGAGTATCCTTGAATTGCTTCTCTAAGTACCTTCACTCCACATCTTCCCAAGATTCTCCATCTCTTTCACTATTTCTTACAATTCAAAAATATGCCATTTACCTTGGGATTCCATAATTTGTTTAACCATCCTCCAATTGATGAGAAAGCACTTACTTTGCATCTCTTTGCTTTTCCCTTTTTGTCTTTTAACTCCACATTAGAAAGCATTTTCTGCAGTAGAAATTTGTTTTACTTGTGCCTATTCCCTCCCCAGTATTGCCTTCCTATTCATCCCTCCTCTCTCTCCTTATATCTTTCCTGGGTAAACATATTTCTACACCAGACTGTGTGTTTCTAAGTGTATGTATATGTTCAACTCTCCTTTGCAGATTCAGATAAAAGTGATATTCATCTTAGGACAGTTTTCCCCACCTCTTCTTCCATATTTGCATATTCTTTTTGTGCAATTCAGTTATGAGAAATGATAAGTTCCATCTTCTTCCTTTCTCCACTAATGTATTCCTTATACCTTGTCTTCCTCTTTTTCAAACCCTCAGAATGGAACTAGTTCATTCCCAGATCCTCTGTTTTTATTTACTTTAACTCAACATCCTCTGAAGATAAAAAGGTTTTTGAAGATGATTTTTCTAGGTTTCTCTTGATTCTTCTGCTTACATTACACAATTTTCTACTTGGCTTTGCTATTTCCATCAGGAATGTTTGAAAGTCCTCTATTCTCCTTTTCCCCCCAGAGGATTATATTCAGTTTTACTAAGTTATTGTTGATTGAAAGCCTGTATGTTTTATCTTTTGGAAAACTATATTCCAAGATCACTTCTAACTTAGGGTAGAAGCTGCCCGATCCTGACTGGTTTCTGGTAGTTAAACTCTCTGGCTACTTGTAGTATATTTATTCTTTGATATAAGAGCTCTATATTTTAGCTATGCCATTTTTCCTTTTGGGGTTTCTTTGAGAAAGTGATATGTGGATTTTTCTATTTTTACTTTTCTTTCAGTTTCTAATAGATATAGTAAGTTTCCATTTATCATTTTTTGAAACATCATATTCAGGCTTCTTCAGGGAATCCAGTGATTCTTTGATGATTTCTTACTAATATGTTCTCCAAGTCAATTATATTTGCTAACAAAATATCTTACATTTTCTTCTATTTTTTTAGTCTTTTGATTTTGTTCTAATATTTTTGTTGTCTCATGGAGTCACTGATTTTTCTTTGATCTATTCTGATTTTCAGGGAGTATGTTACTTGGGCAAAGTTTACCACTTTCCATTCTAAATTATTCTTTTTCCAATTCTTTCCTCCAAGAAAACTTTTTTGTCCACCTGCTTGATTCCTGCCCCCCCCGCCCCCGCTTGATGAAGCAGGTAGACAAAAAAAATTGGGTTTTCCCAAGGCATCTAGGAAATCTTTGCAGAAAAACCATTTCTTCCTTTATGGAAGCATACTAAATTCCTCATCCTCTATTTCATTAAGCTATATATTTCAAAAATATTAGAACAATTCTTTCATCAAAAGTTTTTTCAGACTTATCTGAATAAAGAAAATCTTATCAGTAAACAACTTTCTAGGAAAATAATCTGGATTGAAATCTTTTTACCTCTTTCTGATCAAAGATCCAACCAGTTTATAAGGAGCTAAGCCCAATCAGGTCAGAAAGAACTCCTCTCTGAAGTGATTAGAGTAATAATCATATTTAGAGAAGGAAAAAGAGTTCACCTTTGACTAGGTGGAAAAGCAAAAGCAATTCTTAAAACAAGTTGAAGAGGGATTCAAAATTAGGAAAATGATCCTCCAGGATGTTCCAAAAATTTTTCATGATTTTTGTTTTGTTTGAGGAAGCCACCCTGTTTAAGTGAACTTTCTCTTAAGTGAACTGAGCTCTTTTTGCCTTTGAGAATACTATAAATTCTAAGTCCAAAAGGCTCAGGAGAGGGATATTTTCAAAGACAGAATAGAGTTCTGTTCCACTGGATTTTCCTTCTTTTATGCATTTCTCTAAGTAGAGATATTTGGGCAAGCTTGTGCCTAAAAATCAAATTCTCTTTTTATAAAAATTTCTTCCACATCTTTGTATCTCTGCTTACAGTTGTTGTGAGATTACTCTTATTTTCTAGGTTTGATTTTAGGGCAACTCTGGATCTATAATAATTATTTATCTTGATCTATATATTCTCCTGCTTACTCATATCTCCAGCTGAAGCTTTATGCAGAGACAGTCTCTACCCTTTACTATGATTTTGGGTGGAGCAGATGGCCCTGATTGATCTAGACCTGGGTAAGCTGATTTCTTACTCTGATCTTCACCTTCTAGGGTGTGTCTACATAAGAATACTGGTAGGTTTTAGGTTCCCATGGATTTTTGAAGTTGAGAGCACTAAATGTTCAGTACTTTCTTTGGCATCTCCACACAATGCACTATGGATGGACCTGGGAACCACTACACTGGAATGTCTTGATCTCAGTGCTGCTAAGCATGGTTTTCAACCACCCCAGGACTTTTTCATGGGAGCCCCATACTCCTGATACAAATACAGATACAAAATCTTGCAGGATATAAGGTGTTGCTGGTCTCACTGGAAGGTCTCTGTCTTGTTTGAGCTATCTTTTCTATTGCTCTCTCTTTTTTATTGCCCATGGACTTTTGAATAACATCTTATGAAGTGATAGGTGTATAAAGTAACTTTATTGTTATTGTGGCTGATCCATTACCTTTTTCCAGATCATTTTACAGATGGGGAAAACTGAACCAGAGTTAAATGACTGATCCAGGGTCACCCAGCTAATAAGTATTTGAAGCAGATTTGAACTCAGGAAAATGAGTCTTCTTGACTCCAGACTTGACACACTACTGGGCCTTGTCACTGGATTTCTTGATCATTATTTGGATTGATGTTTTTTTTTTTTGGTCTTTACTGAAGTTAGGGGTAGAGGGAGTTAAGATTCCCTGCTTCCTTTCAAAAAGTTATCTTGGCACCAGCCCTGAAGTCAGCAGGATATCCTCTGAGTTCAAATCTGGCCTCAGACACTTAATACTTCCTAGGTGTGTGACCCTGGGCAAGTCACAACCCCAATTGCCTTAGGAAAAAAAAAAAAAAAAAGTTATCTTCCAAGCTGTTTCCTAGTAGGAGCAGGATGAATGACTTTTTCTTGTTCCTTTCTCAGGGATAGCTAAAACACTTCTCATACTGTTTTTATTTCACCCTAGTGTTTTCTAGATTCCTCTCTAGTAATCCTTTTGATTCTTAACATATCCAACTATACAAATTGCCATGAAGTACCAAAATAGACCACAAGGGCAGTTGTGTGGTAAAATGGAGCCAGCTCTAAGCCTGGAGCCAGGAAAACCTGAATTCAAATCTGACCTTGGGCACCATCTGTGGGATCCTGGGCAAGTCACTTAAACTGTCTGCCTCAGTTTCCTCATCTGTAAAATAAGCTGGAGAAAGAAATAGCAAATCCCTTAGGTATCTTTGCTAAGAAAATCCCAAACAGTGTCAGACATGATTGAAATAACTGAACAATAAAACCAAAATACAAGTTAAAGTTAAAACAATAAGAAGTACACAAAGAGAGAATCTTCATTTGATATTCTTGCCATAACAGAAATCCCTTGTCTCCCCTACCACTATCTTATTTTTAGATCATTAAAAACCAACAATAGTATATATATATATATATATATATATATATATATATATATATATATATATATATATATATATATCAGGAAAGTAATTAGTGCCTTAAAGGCCACAGCAGAATTTTCATTACAGTGACAGTTGGCTTGAAGAGCTCCTATAGGAGATTCATTTCTAAACCACTTGTCCTTTTAAAAATTCCTTCTAAGCAAACATCCAAAAGTGAGATCATTAACTAACTTTGTAATGACATAGTTTTTTCACAAATCTTTGACAATCTTCTACACTCTAGAAAGGGTTTCAGAACACTGGTTTTGGGTGTGGCTGGCCACTAAGTGCTTTTCTCTTCTCAGAATCAGAATTCACTCCCTGCTGAGATACTATGTAGCACATGATTTAGCAGCTATTTGGCAAAACTGATATATCACAGTGCCAGCTTTGGATAACCAGTTCTAGTCTTACAGTTGTCTTTTCTGATATTGTGCCATCTTTCTATTCACATAGTTTTGTGGTTCATTTTTCAATTGTGTCTGACTCTACATAATCCCATTTGGGGCTTTCTTGGCAAAGATACTGGAGTGGTTTGCCATTTCCTTCTCCAGTTCATTTTACAGATTAGGAAACTGAGGCAGACAAGTAAAGTGACTTTTTCAGGGTCACTTAGCTAATGTCCGAGGCCAGATTTGAATTCGAGTTTTCCTGACTCCAGGCCCAGCAGTCTATCTACTGTGCCACTTAGTTGCCCATTCATGACCATTCATAGCTCGGTACTTATAAATAAGGTATATCACCCACCATTGCTCCCATGAGTTATTCAAAAGTGGCTGGTGCTTTAGACATCCCATGTGGAATATATTTGAATCAGTTACCCCTGTAAGGCAAATGAAGTCTTTCTCTTACCTTCCTCAGCCATGAGAACCTATTAGCATTCATTGCACAAGTCCACTACTAAGAATTACTGACTGCCTGGTGGACTATACTGAATTTACAACAAAATTTTTATTCAGTGTTTTGGAGGGAAAAAAAAGCACTACATTACATATATACGTATGTATATATGTGTATATAGTCAGCTATATATATAAATAAGCATTTATTAAGCATCTATTATGTGCCAAGCACTGTGCTAAGTACATTACAAATATTTCATTTGATCCACACAACAGATGGCTGTAAGTACTCTTATTGTCCTCATTTCACAATAGAGAAAACTGAGCAAGAGGATTAAGTGATTGGTCCAGAGTTACACAGTTCTGTCCAAAACACACATTGTAATTTTCCTAATCTTTCATATAGATGAGGTACAATAATTCATAAAAGCAAAAAGTCATCTGGAATGAATTCATAGACTCAAATTGTCTTCAAGTCAAGGAGCAAAGCTTTATTGCACCACCACTAAGCAGAACTCACTATTTACAAGAGGAAATGTGGGATCTTCTATGGCAAATGATCCAGAGCAAGTGTGCTAATTATGCTAATTGTGTGTGTCAGTTAATCAACTGGTAGTCATGATCATCCTGTTTATACAAAATAGCTTCTGAAATTGATGTCTATAGTTCAACCTCTAGAATGCATAAAGTCGCAGTGAATGTCAATACAGGATATCTCTATCCATACAAGATAATTTTGTCAGTACAAGATAATTTTACAGAGTCAGTTTGTGCCTCACTAGGGCCCACTCAGATGTTGGGTGGTTTCCAGGGATTTGGTTTTTTGCTGGAGTCCATTCACCCCATCAGTTATTACTTCTACCAATTCTATAAGACAGTAATAATGGTTTCTTGGGTCCTCAATCTCAGGGAGGACAATTCTTCAAGAATATCCTTGAAATTATCAGGAATTGTAGAGGTGATTAGCCTTCAGAAACCAGAGAGCACCACGCATCCCACTCTTTCAGTGAAAACCTTTCAGACCTACAGCTGAGTTTCTTCACAAGGTATTGTTTCCATTCTTCACATGCTAAGGAGTCTGAAAAATCAAACACTCCAGAATTTATCATTAAAAATGAAAACTAACATTTAAATAGAGCAGAGGCTCTTATCATTTTTTAATGTGTCATAGACCCCTTAGTCTGGTGAAGCTCTGAATCCCTTCTCAGAATTAATTCTTTTAAATTAATAAAATGAAATACACAGAATTAAAGAAGGAAGTCAATTATATTGAAATACACATGATGCTTGTTCCAGGAGCAAGAATTGCTAGTTAATGTTGGCTAGAATTCCACTTGAATTTTAATTGTGAACTTGATATGCCCCCAAAGAGGTAATCCAGTGACCATAAGCAATCCCATGCCATAAAAGAAAAGTTACTCATTTTTAACATTTGAAACCTCAAATTCAGGACTTTGGAGGCTTTCTAGCAATCATCTTCACTTTTCTGTGTTTGACATTCTGCAACTCTTGTAGCATTTCAGTAGCATATACCAAACAGGATTTAATTTCTCTTCTACTTGTAGGGAAACAGTTTTCTTGAGAATAATGGCATTTTTATATGGATCCATTCAGGATGTCATAGAAATATTTATCTCAGCATTTGCTCAAGGGTCTGAGACCAAATTTTTAAAAACATAGATCTGGAAGGATATTCTCTTACCCAGTTGTTGTCTATGAACATATTGCATCTCCCAAACAGAATATAAGCTCATTGAGGGCAGGATCCATCACACTTTTGCATTTGTATGCTCAGCATCAGCACACTGACATAGAGTGGAATTTAATAAATGTTTGCTGATTAAGTTACTCATATCTGACATGTAGCTCCTTTTCTTTTTCTAGGAAGGTCAATATCTTTTAGAACTAAATGTCTTGGGTAAACAGATTGGGTTGCTGAGTGGTGTTTTTTTAATTTTTAATTCACTTTCTGTGTGTCTCATCCCCACCCCAGAATGTCTACAAAATTCAGAAGACTTCATAATTTTAGAAAAGTCACATGGGGAAATATTTGTTTCTCTCTCTCTCTTTTTTTTTTTTTTTTTTTTTTGGCTGAGGCAATTAGGGTTAAGTGAATTGCCCAGGACCACACAGCTAGGAAGTGTTAAGTATCTGAGACCATATTTGAACTCAGGTCCTCCTGACTTCAGGGCTGGTGCTCTATCCACTGCGCCACCTAGCTGCCCCATCGCTTTTCTCTTACAACTTACAACAACGAGACTTACAACTACCTAGAAACTTTAAAGTGGTTTACATGGTCTTTTTAATGATTCCCCCTACCCTAGTTTGTCTCATGCTATTCCTTCACCATGAATTCCCTTGGGCTACCCTTCCTCTAAATAAGCCTCCAATTAAATAACACCAAAGATTGAGTTATAATAGCTAATCCTTATGGAGTACTTTAAGATTTAATAAATACACCCCAGCAGAGACTACATATTATTTTGTGTTATAATTCTCTGTGTGTGTATATCCTCTATTAAACTATAAACTCCACAAGCACAAAAGTCTTGTGTAAACTCTGTTTTCATAGCACTGTGTTCTGCATGTAGTAGGAGTTTTAATAAACTTTTGTAGACTTGAATAACAAAGAAAACGAAGTATTATGAGGTCAGATTGGAGAAAAAGTACCTTTCATCCAGGAGATCAGGAAAAATTTAATGAAAGGGTTGGCATGAGCTTAACTTTTAAATATAGAAACATTTCTATAGATTCATAGGTTTGGAAGCTGTGGAACAGTGGATAAAAGTGCTGGACCTAGAATCAAGATAAACCTGATATCAAATCCTACCTTAGATACTTACTAATTGTATGACTCTGGGCAAATCTGATTGCTTCAGTTTCCTCAACTGTAAAATGGGCATCAAAATAGTACTTTATTCTGTTTTTTAAATAATTTTTTATTTTTCCTCAATTACATGCAAAGACAATTTTAACATTCCTTTTTATTTTGAATTGCAAAATTTCCCCTCAGCTCGTCCCTCCCTAAGACAGTAATAAATTTCACATATGTTTATGTACAATTATGTACAACATATTTCCATATTAATCATGTTACAAAACAAAAAAACAAACCAAAAGAAAAAAGTTTAAATAAAATGAAAAACAACATGCTTCTATCTGCATTTAGATTCTATCAGTTCTTTTTCATTGTGAGTTCTTTTGAATTATCTTGGGTCATTATATTGCTGAGAACAGCTAAGTCATTTATAGTTGATCACTATACAGTATTGTATTGTGTTGTGTTCTCTTGGTTTTGATCACTTCATTTTGTATCATTTCATATAAGTCTTCCCAGGTTTTTCTAAAATCATCCTGCTTATCATTTCTTATGGCATAATATTCCATCACAATCATATACCATAAGTTGTTCAGCAATACCCCAATCAACAAACATTCCCTCAATTCCCATTTCTTTGCCCCTTACAAAAAGAGCTGCCATAAATATTTTTGTACAAATAGATCCTTTTCTATTTTAAAAAAAAATCTCTTTAGAATATATATCTAGTAGTGGTACTATAGGGTCTACTCTCAGGATTGCTGAGAATATCAAATGATATAATATTTATAAATTACTTAGCAAAGTTCCTGGCACAGAATAGGCACTTAGTTAGTTTTTGTTTCATTAATTCACAAGTAAGAAAGTAAGAGTTGAGTTTGGTGAACAGCAAGTAGTGCTTGTTTGTTTGAGGGTATGGAGCATATAATAAGTTGCATGAGGTAAGGTGGAAAATCTGATTTGGAATTTAAAATTATATAAGAAAAGTCATTAAACTGTTCTTAATTTTTGACTCAGTGAGGCTAAGATATATAACCAAATAAATCAAAGATAGAATAAAAGCAAAATATTCCTTGTGGAACTTTTTTGTAACAGGAAAAACTGAAGAAAAATGTAAATGTGCCTATTAATTAGGCTAAACAAATTCTGGTCTACAATTGTAATAGAATATTATATTCCATAAGAAATGATGAATATGAGGAATTCAGAGAAACATCAAACTTATATGATTGAAGCAAAGAAAAATGAGAAACAAAACTATCTACCCAGTGACTTATAGCATAAATATAAACACCACAAAAAAGAAGCATAATTCTGTTTAATTGCAATGATCCCAGAATTCTTAAGGGAAACTCCCTACATCCTTTTAGAAGAGAGATAAAGTGATATTGATTTAGAATATGGTGTAGGCTATAAGGCAAGCTGACCATGTTAATCAGTGCTGTTCAACTGCTTTTTTTTTTCCTTTGTAACAAAATAAATGGGGCTTTTTTTGGGGGGGGGCACATGACCATAATACCCAATATAGAGGTACTCTCTTGAGAATTGTCAGAAACCTGCTTCTGGAAGAAGACATTCTGTATTACCCTATCATATGGTCTCTTTTCATTGATTGCATAACTGGAGTGGCCTAGATAATTTAAATTACCAGACTGGGTTAGTCTATCCCCATCCTTTTTTTTCTTCCCCATTTCCCCTGACATCCCACCAGCATCTAAAAAAAGGTGAAGGTCCTATTCATACCTAGCACAGGTGCCCAAAACAGAGCTAGGTAAAGAGAAGAAGTTTTTTGATCCTTTAGCTCTGAGAAAAAAAAAAAAAACTGGGATTTTGGTCTCTTTGTTTGTCCCTTTTAGTTCTAGAACAAGTAGTGGAGCCTTCAGACTCAGCAGGAAATCTTTGAGAAGCCATAGTACTTGGGACTCAAGCCCAAGGACGACTTTGGACTTGGAACTTCTTAGAACTCTGCTTTATGGAAATGGAGCTAAACTGTGAACCTAATGCTCCTTTCATCTCCAAAGACTGAAGTGCTTTGGTGAAAGCATTGGGAAGTGGGGTAATTTTTGTTTTTTTCTTACTGCTTTATACCTTTGAAGTAAATATCCCTTTGTAAAGAATAATCTGATGTTAAGTAGTTAAATGGAACTGGGTGGTAGGGGACCCCTAAAATTAATGGATGCCAGGAAAGTCATTGTTATATAAATTTCAATATGGAGGAAGGGAATAATAGGAAATGATTGTGGAATAAAAACAAAAGGCATCAATAAATAACATTTCTTTTTAACAAAAAAACAAAAAATAAGTTAAAGACATTTTGGAGAAGCTCAAATACCAGGCTAAAAGTATTAACTTTACTTGTAGGCAATGGGAAGTCACCAAAAGTTATTTTTTTCTACAAAAGAAAATGATCAGATGTTGGAATACATGGGAGCCACCTGACAGTGACTGCTGGAGATCCAACCCAGATCTGCAGAATGGATCTCCTTTTGTGAAAGATTAATACAAGGAGACTGAGAGGCAGTTGCTATTCTCTGACCTGAGAGGCCATTGCATTGTCTCACCTCCTTCCTCTTCCCTTTGCCTCCAATTTTATTTCATTCCCAGTCCACAACATCTGGTCAGCAAAGGCTGCCCTGCAACTCCTTCAGATGCTGTGATCCACAGCTGGAGAGGGTCTCAGATAATTGACTTGTCTCTTAATCAGACTTGTACACTAGGAGGCTTAGAACACAGTGAATTTTTGTTCATTGTTCAAACAGAAACTGGATGATCACTTGGGATGTTTTAGAAAGGATACCTGCCAAGAGAAGGGTTGGTTTAATTAACTGCTGAGTGGCTTTCAGCTTTAAACCACTGTAACCAGTGGTATCTCTCTAAAATGGAGAAATTAGATTTTAGCAACGGGGGTAGAACAGACCTTGGCTTGCCATTATAAGGAGAAGACAACCAAAATACTAAAGAGAGGAATGTCAAAGCAAAGAGATGGAATGAGGTCTGGATGGGGAATTAGAACAATTAATTCCCAAACTTTCTTATTTCCAGGAGTCCTTAGTGATTTGGTTTGTTGCTCAGTTGTTTGTCCAGTTGTGTCTTCTTTTTGTGACCCCATTTGGAGTTCTCTTGTCAGGGATTCTTAAACGGTTTTCTATTTCCTTTTACAGCTCATTTTACAGATAAGAAAACTGAAACAAACAGGGTGAAGTGACTTGTCCAGGGTCACATAGATAAGAAGTATTTTAGGTCAGATTTGAACTTATGAGGAGTCTTCCTGATTCTAAGCCCAGTATTCTATCCATTTTGCCACCTTCCTTTTTCAAGGTACTCCTCAGTCAAAATAAATACCTAACAGTTCTACTTATTAAGTTAGTTAGGTTCCAATAATTTAATAAGTATTTATCTTCTAACAACTTAATAACTGTTTGGAAAAATATACCACCTAAATTGAAAAGATACTGTTTTATTTCATTTTAAATAATCACCGTTACTTATAATGTCTTATGTACATAGTTGCCGGGCACTGCATAGCTTCCCAAACCTTGAAATCAGATTGAATATTGCCACCTTCATTTCTTGTTCTGCATCGATAGTTACCTGGTACTTGCTTTTCATCACAGAAACTATAACAAAAGCCCAGGTTCACAAAGATGAGATATCACAAATGAGGAAATTCTTGAAGTTACTCTTGTAGCTAAAAATAGAAGTCAACAAAAATTTATCTCAAATATTCCAGCATATCATTGAAAATAATGTAACACTAACATTAGAACTATAAACTATCGTAAGTTAGTTTTTGAGCCACCAACTGGTATTATTTTTGTGTTTTCCTCAAAAATGTAAAATAACCTCCAGCATCATGTGCATTTCACTGTGGTGCTGGACCATTTACAATTTGGGAATCACAGGTTTAGAGTTTGGGGGACTCTGGATAGTTGGCGTAATTGCTAGTTTTAAGTTCGTGATTTGACTACTAGTACCATAGCTTTCTCCCCAACTAAAGGGACATCTTCTGGAGTGATTGATGCCTTCTTCTTTGTTTCCCCTATGCCAGGAATTGCAAAGAAAATCTCCCTGTAAGGGTGAAATGATTGAAGAATGAGTCATGTCCAATGAGAGGAGAAGGGAATGTCTGAACTCAGTTGGCAATATTTACATTCCAACAGCTAGAAGAGGGAGTAGGTTCCTCTCCCTTTAATTTTTTCCCCATTTAAAAAATTCTGAAATAAACAAAATGAGCACTTCTAAAACAAAGGGAGAGTTGAATATGAAACGGTAAATCTTTCTTATGTAAAACTAACTTTTCAAGTATACGATAAATTCAATATATTTCTTTCAAAGCTGTCCACTTTGTCTAATTCCTTCTAGCTATCTTTCTATGCATTTCAGAAACTTATTTCAATGGCCCTCTTTTTTTGCAACTCCATTAGTTTCTTTCCTCCACACTCCCTCAAACTGAGAAAAAATTAAAAGAATAATAAAAGATGAATAGTTAAACAAACCTGCATCTTGAGTCCATCAGACCTCTGGTAAAAGGTGAGGAACATGCATCAGGATTCTTAAACCTCTCACAATTGTCTATACAATGCTATTTTATAAATTATTCTAGTTCTCAGCTTGTCCAGCTGAGACTATAAGTTTTCCCAAGTTTCTAAAACATCATCCCTTTCATAATTTCCTATGGTACAAGGGATATTCTACTACATTAATATGCCATAATTTGTTCAATCACTTCAAAAACTGATGGTTATCCCTTATATTTCCAGTTCTTTGCCCTACAAAAAGAAATTGTATAAGTATTTTTTGTATATGTGAGTACTTTTCATCTTTTTTTGACCTAATAATATCTCTGGGTATACACAATTGGATGATTTTGGAGGCAGAATTCCAAATTACCTTCCACAATGATTGGACCAATTCATAACTTCACCAATGGTATATTACTATGCCTATTTTCCCATAGCACTTCTAATAATTGTAATTTTATCTCTGCTGATATGTTACAAAGTATGAAGTAGAATCTCAGAATTGCTTTAATTTGCATTTCTTTAATTATTAATGATGAAAAATTTTTTCATATGCTTACTGAGTTTGGATTTCTAACTTTGAAAATTGACTGTTCATATCTTCTGACTATATCCATTTCATATGAGAATAGCTCTTGTTCTTATATATTTGAATTAGTTCCATTTTTATCTCTTGACTATAAGACCTTTAATCAAAGAAACTTTCTACAAAGTTTTCTCAGTTACCTGTTCCCCTTCTAATTTACTGCCTCATTGTTTCCCTCATTTTCCTCAAATGTAAAATGAGTATAACAAGCACCAAACTTTGCAGGTTTACTGTGAGGATAAAATGAAATATTTGTTAAAAAGTATTTAGCACAATACCTAGCACATAGTAGGAACTTATTAACTAATTTTAACTGCATTGGTTTCATCTATGCAGAAACTTTAATTTTATGAGTAAGATGTGTGAATGTTTATATAAGTTATGTGTATGTTCTGTGGGTTGTATAACTGTGGCCTGTAGGTGCCATGGAATTTTGACCCCAAGTCTCCCAGGAAGAGTGTGTTACTAAAAAGGGTTGAGTGACATAGTTTCTGGGTTATTTAATTATTTTATTAATAAGGCCAGCATCAAAAAAATGGTCTTTTGGCATTATTTTAAATTAAGACTACCATGGAAAAGGATATTCTTTCTTTCTCCTCCAATTTGTTAATGATGTGACCTTTTCTAAGTACTATGTTCATTTGGAAGTTATCTGGGCATAGGGTGTGAAATGTTGATCTACACTTAACTGTCTGCTCCAGTTTTTCAAAGTTATCATCAAATGGCAAATCCATTCCTCAGGAGAGGGATCTTAGATTTTATCAAGTACTATGCTACTATGTGCTGGTTGACTACTGTATCTTGTATCTTGTATTCTGTTTCATGGATTAATCTGTTTTTAACTGGCACCAAGTAGTTTTTGATCATCATTGCTTTGTGGTACATTGTTAGATTTGGTACTGCTAGGCCCCCCTGTTTCCTTCCCACTTTTTTCATTATTTCTCTTGAGATTATTGATATTTTGTTCCTCCAGATGTATTTCATTATTTTTTCTATTCTGTAATCCTTTGGCAGTCTTTCTGGTACAGCTCTAAATAAGTAATTTAAGCAGTATTGTCATCTTTATTATATTGCCCTCCATTTCATTTTCAACCAAACAAGCCTCCAACCCTTCAGGCAACAAAAAGACTACAATACTAAAAAAAAAAAAAAAATCTCTTGGCTATTTTATATATACACGATTGATTGGAAAGCAAAAAGCTTAGAGGCAGGGAGACCTGTTAGGAGGCTAGTGCAGTAAGTAGTATAGGTGAGAGGTGATAAAAGCCTGAATTCTTTTATCATATTTAGCATATTCTACTGTGTATTATAATCATTGACATATTTTTATCACTCTGTAGTTTCTTTGAAGACTGGGATTCTACCTTACTCATATTCTAATCCCCAGTAACACCTAGTCCAGTAGTGCCGGAGTGGTTGGTGCTTGTTATAGTAGCTTTAGGATGTATAGAGATTGCACTGAAGAATCAGTCCTGACATATAATGCTGAAAGACTATATAGCTTAATTGGAGATTTGTAATTGGAGATAAGCTCCAATTTGTAATAGGAGATAAGCTTCTAGGTTGGGAGCATAGAAAAGAAGCAAAAGTTAGGACACTAGGACAGTTAGCATTCCTCAAAGTATGACAGCATCTGATACCTTAAAAATGGGATTGAGAAAGAAAGGGAAAAGAATCAAATAAATACCTCACCAGAGAATTGGGTGGAGAAAGAATTTTATAATGGTCCTGGGAGGGACTCTCACCTGGATTTAGTTGGGGTTCAAGGTGCCCTAAAAACATTTGGGTTTCAGACTGGTATCACAAGGTGTCTCAAAAGAATTTGCAGGCTCAGACCCACCTCCAAGTCAAGGGGCAAAGTTTATTATAATTGTAATACCAATTAAAGCAGACTAGGTTCCAAAATAATGTAGCAAAGAATCAGGAGCAAGAAGATAAATTTGTAGGAAAAAGTTAGAGAAACTGGGTGTTTTCACATCACTGATATGCTCATTTTATGGCTTAGAGGTGGAGCTGAGAAGTGGTCTGGTATGCTCTCACAATTGTCTCAGAAACTTTGCTATCACTGACCAACAGATTGTTATCTGACAGCCAGCAATATTTAGGAATTACATCACTCCCAAGGCCAAGTGGCCTTAGAGTTATTGCTACATTTCCCTAAAAGCTGAACCCTATTATTACTCCCCTCAAACAATTGGGACCCAAATTCATTTGGGGAAAAGGGATGAAGGTCTCATTTTCTGGAGTTTCTTCAGACTGATAAGGAGTGTAGAGCTAGCCCTGCCCAGCGGGATCCAGACTGAGGAAGGGAGACTCGTGACTTGAAGATGATGGCAGCAGCATCCAGGGGGTGCTGAGATTCAGAATCAGGTAGCAGACGATATTCAGAATGAACTAGTAGTTGGAAGTTTGTGGCCTGGAGCCTAGAAGAAACAAAGCTCACGAAAAAGTTGAATAACAGTTGTCATGGAAATATAAATAACAACATCCTTGCAAGTAGAGGCTTTCTACTCTTAGGGTAGACTTGAGAGCATCATTTATGAAAAATTTATAAAAAGCATATCTGTATCACAGGACACATTGTACAAACATGGTATTTCCACACTAGTAACAAATTTGAATACAATGAACTTTTTCAGTGATGTAACACAAAATAACCTATTAAGTTGCATCCCTCTAAGAAAACTATTCTTATTGCATTAAAATTATCTTCTCTAAATCATACTGAAGATGTTTCAGATTTCATTTCAATAATCAATGGAATAACAATCAGGATCCATAGATAGCATATCAATTTCATACAAGTATATATTTAGTAAGAGGCAGATGACTAAGGCAAATACTCATTTACCTAATTATTTAGAATATAATGACTACATATTTTCAGACTAAAACAGCAAGATCTTGCATACTTGTATCATGCACATATTATGCACATGATTTCTACTGATCACTTCCTCTGATTATAGAAATTTGCTATAAGAGGAAAAAGCAGGGACATGATTATAATAGCATCAAAATAGATCCTTCAGGTTACAGCCTGAGAGTACATACATGACAGGAGAAAACAGCCGTTATCTCTGTTTGACTTTAGGTAATGGTCATAGTTGACAACCATTCATGTAGTAACAATTCCACCTCATAGCCAGGCACGGGAATAATCAGTGGGAAACAAAGAAACTGAGAATTAGGAAACTGAGTCATGAGGATCCAACCTTGAGCAGAGACCAAGATTGTCTTTCTAGCTCTGCCCAGATAGACATCCAACTGTGACAGTTCAGGATAGCATCCCTCTGAATAACTTGTGAGTTACTGACTTAATGATCCATCAGACAATCCCAAATTCAAAAACTTAAAAGAATATCAGTTACAGTCTCAAAAGATTTTATCTCTAATAGAAAATTCTACTAATCATAGCTTAGGAGTAGATGCATTATTTTTATTCTCATAAAGTTTCAATAAACAATAAAAGTTTACAAGGACTCACACACCTAAGATATTTTGTTTAATATCTTTAACTTTTTTTGTTTTCTTCTTCTTGATGTTAAACTCATCCTGGTGCAAGGATCAATCATTAGAAATCATTTCTATATAATAAATAAACTTCTAGATTCTTAGTAAACATATTCCTTGTTTGGGAACTATATATTCTAAACAACTTCATTTCTCAGGGCTGATAACTTGCCTATACTGCTGGTTAAAAGAAAATTGGCAACTTACAAATTAAGGAGAATTGACAGAGATCACAGAAAAGAGGCTGAGCTTGCTGCTCCCAACTATCAGCTTCCATGGGCTGTGGTGTTTGATACTTCCCCTTAATTCTGTGAAAAGAAGAAAGGGTGTTGCATATCCTCATACTTGAAGACAAACTGATAAGGCTTTCACCTTATCCATCTTGTTCCACACAGTAATTATCAATTTTAGGTTTAACATGAGGACAATAACTCCAAATAACTTAGAATTTTCATAATAGCCAAATAGTCTTAATTGTAATTTCCTCTTAATTTTCTAGCAAAGTTAGAAACACTTAATACCCTAAATTACATTTAGCAAGAGTGATGAAATAAAACTTTCCACCTTCTTTTTCAGTTATTCAATTTATTCTCTCTCCAAACTGTTGCAATTTGTCAGAGACAGTTCCAGCTTCCTCTCCTAGTCCCTTAAATAAATTTATCTTTTGTTTAGGGAGCAAACAAGACAATTCTTAAAATTGAGATAGAACAGAATCTATCACAAAAATAAATGTTTCAAATCATTTACAGCCAAGTTTCCAATTTTAACATGCATATCACTTTTTAAATTTATTTTAAAATTTACTTAACTTAAAGGTTCTGTTAAAGGCCTCATCTCCAAAATATATAGAGAACTGACTCTAATTTATAAGAAATCAAGCCATTCTCAAATTGATAAATGGTCAAAGGATATGAACAGACAATTTTCAGATGATGAAATTGAAACTATTTCCACTCATATGAGTGTTCCAAATCACTATTGATCAGAGAAATGCAAATTAAGACAACTCTGAGATATACTACACACCTGTCAGATTGGCTAAGATGACAGGAAAAAAATAATGATGAATGTTGGAGGGGCTGTGGGAAAACCAGGACACTGATACATTATTGGTAGAATTGTGAAAGAATCCAACCATTCTGGAGAGCAATCTGGAATTACGCCCAAAAAGTTATCAAACTGTGCATATCCTTTGATCCAGCAGTGCAACTACTGGGATTATATCCCAAAGAAATACTAAAGAAGGGAAAGGAACCAAATGTGCCAAAATGTTTGTGGCAGCCCTTTTTTGTAGTGGCTAGAAACTGGAAAATGAATGGATGCCCATCAATCAGAAAATGGTTGGATAAATTATGGTATATAAATGTTATGGAATATTATTGTTCTGTAAGAAATGACCAGCAAGATGAATACAGATAGGCTTGAAGAGACTTACATCAACTGATACTAAGTGAAATGAGCAGAACCAGGAGATCATTATACACTTCAACAATACTGTATGAGGATGTATTCTAATGGAAATGGATATCTTCAACAAAGAGAAGATCTAACTTAGATCCAATTGATCAATGACGGACAGAATCAGCTACACCCAGAGAAGGAACACTGGGAAATGAGTGTAAACTGTTTGCATTTTTGTTTTTCTTGCCGGGTTATTTTTACCTTTTGAATTCAATTCTTCCTTTGCAACAGCAAAAAAAATTTGGTTCTGTACACATATATTGTATCTAGGATATACTATAACATATTTAACAGGTTTGGGAATGCCATCTAGGGGAGGGGGTGGAGGGAAGGAAGGGAAAATTTGGAACAGAAGGGAGTGCAAGGGATAATGTCGTAAAAAATTATCCATGCATACGTACAGTCAAAAAAAGTTATAATTATAAAATTAATTTTAAATTATATTATAAAAAAAAATTACTTACCTTTAGTTTATGAGATTCTCTAAATTTTAATGAAATGTTCCAGTCAAACTGAATTACCATTTGATAATGTTTCAATTCATACAAACATTTCTCTTTTGTGAGCCAGGAAAGGGTTAAGTACCAGCTTTTACTGACAAGGCCCCCCAGGAGTCTTATTGCCTATAGTGAAAAAGTAGGCTGTTTGTTGCCAATTTTTAGAGTAGCATCAAACTGCTTTTCTGTCATTTCCTAAAGTTCTCAAACTCTTAAATCTGTTAACACTGTCAGTGCAAATAAATTACAACTTATATATCTCTTTAATGGGCTTTAATTAAAGCACCTTTAAAACTGCTTTTAAAAATCTCAACAAATTTCACTGAACCAAATATATATTCTTCTCTCTCTCACTCTTCCATCCATGTTATTCCTGCTGAAGTCAAGGAAGAAGAGAAGAGGAAAAGAAGAGAGAGAGAGAGAGAGAGAGAGAGAGAGACAGACAGACAGAGAGAGACAGACAGAGAGAGAGAGAGAGAGAGAGAGAGATTCTCTTTCCTCTGTGTACTATTGTCCTAGTCCTGGGGAACCTTAATTTCGTTGAATTTACTTTCAAATTACTTTACACATACACACAAATAATTCATCTCAACAGTGATGTTGTAAATTGGTCACATATAAAAACCCATATAAAGTTATCAAATATGAAGCAATTATATTCAATAAACAGTTAATATTCATTTGACCTTTGTTTTATGCTAAGCACTTTTGCAATCATGTGATCTTTACAACAACCAACTATTATTTCTCTTTACAAATCAGAACATTGGGCAGAGATAAAATAATTAGCCATAAATTACATAGCTAATACATTTCTACAGCTGAAACAGAGAATGGTGGGCTTACTAAAGGCAGAGGCTAACTGGCTTTCCACTTAATACTGCCATGCTAGGTGCTACTAGGGGCTTCCTAATTCTTCTTAAGCAGTTGCTGGACAGAGATGCTGGGGGTTGGGGTGGCTGGTGACAGGATCTCCCTTTGTTGGTAGTTTCAGGTACTATGCTGATCATGGGGCCTGACTCCCCACTCCACCCCCACCTCTCCAAGTTAGGTTGGGAAGGTGGGAAGGTATGGGAAGTCCCCACTGCCTTTGTTGCTTCTCCATTTCTACAGATATGGTTGAACTGGAATTTCCCTATGGTTTTTCAGCTTTCTTTTTTCTTAATCTGAATCCAAGATGAGAGGGGCTTACAGAGGGACATGGGTATATCGATCTTGTTAGCAATCTCCACAACTGAGATATTACTCAGGACTCCGGGGAATGGAAGCATGCTGAGTGATAAAGGTTGTGGATACCTTTAATATCTTTTGGGGTACAACCTTAACCTTTATGTAAAGTAAATCATAATTTCCTTTCCCAATGGAGCAGAAGAGGACTCCTGACAATTTAGGAGTCAAGTAAGGATTAGCAAAAAGTTGCTGTGTACCTAGTTTGTTTTTTTTAATGACTGCCAAACTCCTTAATCATTGCTGCTAAGAGGTTATTTTAATGATTCTATGGTTTTAATTAGCTATTTTAATTAGCTAACTTTATTTCTGTAGTGCCCAGCTTGGCCAAAACTGAGATCCACAGGAAAAAAAGTTAGGCTTTTCCTTTTTTAAAGTGGGAATCCAGGATGTTTAGAAATCTTTCCCAGTGTTCTAACTACAGCATAGAAGCTTTTTCCCTGCTGGCAGCATTTCAGATTTTTGCAGGTAACAAAATCTAGCTCACAGAACAAACATGACAGATATTCTGCATAGAGACACAGACAAAATGACATGGAAGAGGACTGTCCCATCTTTACCAAAAACCATAAAATTTCTTTTCCTATAGTGCCTTGCCTTCTGCAGCATCCCAGGGAGGTAAAAAGGTGGCAGAAATTCCCTAGTCAGGAGAGAACTATACTGAGAATTGCAAGAATTCCCAAGACCTGGTAACACCAGTCAAGGAAAGTTTGCTGAGCATGGAGCTCCTGATGACCCAATAAGCCTTCCTATGTGCTTGGGGTATCCTAGCTATAGGATAGAGAGAGAAAAGAATAGGAGGCTTACCTTGACAAGAAGGAGATGAAGCCAGGGGAGCCCAAACTCTCCCATATGGGCCACCAAATGTTGGAGTTGAAGAAGACCCCAAAAAGAATGGGGTTCCAGACTGATGTTGCAAGGTGTCTCAAAAGAATTTTCAGGCTGGAACCCATCTCCAAATCGAGGCAAAGTTTATTATTATAATTGTAATATCAATTAAAATGGCGCAAGTTCCAAAAGAGTTTAGCAAAGAATCAGGAGCAAAAAAATAAATTTATAAGAAAAAGTTACAGACACCAAGTACCTCATGTTACTGATATGCTAATTTTAGGGCCTAGAGATGGAGTTGAGAAGTAGTCTGGTAGACATCGCATTATTGTCTCAGAAGCTTTGTTATCACTGATCAACACATTGTTATCTGACAACCAACAATGTTTGTAGAACTATATTGCTCCCAAGGCCAGGGAACTTTAGGGTTATTGCCACATTTCCCTCCAGAAGCTACACCCCATCAGTTATACCAATCCCTTGCCAACCTTTCTGGTGCAGTGGGGAGGGTAAACCAAGAAGAATATACCTCAGGCATCAATACATTTTATGGATGAAAAAAGGGGGGTAAAGTCTTTTAGAGGGAGCAGCAAGGTTTTACCTAGGTATACCTGATTAGATTCCTAACTCTGATGTCACTGATGATCAGACAGGGAAGCACCAATCCATCCTGGCAGGGAAGATTCTAACATAGAAGATTCCAGGCATAAAAGATACCCCCAAAAAGGAGAGGGTATATATAGAAAGAGGAATGTGTATAGAGCAAAGACAACCTGTCACAACAAAGAATAATAGGCCCAGAAAACCAGAGAAATTTTCTGTTCTGACACAGCACGATACATGCATGCACACATGTAAATTTTAAATTATTTACCATTCCCCCTCAAGATGTTCCTCTAAAGTTATACCTAGTTTCAAAATCCTACTCAGATTATTATGTATTCATAATCACAGCTAACAAGTCACCTTCTGATGCTTCCTTTTTTAACCAAACCAAAGGAGCTGAATTGTTTAAATTAATGTATTAATTAAATTTTATTCATTCAAATTTAAAAAATTAATTTAGCAAAGTAGTCATGTTAATAGAAAGGCAAAATTCCTACTACTCCCAATCCTATATGTATACACTTTCCCACCAATTCCCTTGAAACCAGTGGGAGAAGGAATGCTCTTCATCAACTAATACTAGTTTTGTCTCAGCTAATAGTCCTCTGCCTAAAGCAATCACTTGCAGCTTTCCTTTAGGGCTACTAAGATCTGCTGTGACAATTCCTCTGTCTTGCCGCCATCTGCTGTTTCCCTGCTGAGTTGCTACTATCATTTGCTATTTCACCACTGAAATGTTCTTCAGAAGTCTCTCTACCAGCTGCTGCTAGCATCCACTAAGACTTTTCTGCTGAATTGAGGATTCAGGAAGTCTTCACAGCCATTTTGTTAAGTTGTCTTTAACCTCAGGACTATTTCAGCTCAATCAAACCTACAATTGCATTCAGCCAATAGGAAAAGAACCTCATAGTCAAGTTCATCTTTTTTTTTAATTATTTCATTTCTTTGAAATAAAGGACTCTTCAGGCTTGTTTGCCATTCTAGTTGGAGTAAATTTTTTTCAATTCTTAATATAATCATGGCTAGTAGTGTTAGATCCACTAACCTGATTTACCTGATGACAGCTAGGTAGTATGCTGGAAAGAGTATGCTCATCTTCCTGAATTCAAATCTGGCTTCAGATACTTAATAGCTGTATGACCCTGGGAAAGTCACTTAATCCCTCTGTAAAATGAGCTAGAGAAGGAAATGACAAACTACTCTAGTATTTTTGCCAAGAAAACCCCAAATGGGATCACAAAGAGTGGAACATAACTGAAATGAGTGAGCAACAATAATAGGATAGTATATGTCATTTGTCACTCTATAGCAGGGAGATGTAACTGTTAACCTTTCTCCTAAGTTCCTGCAAGTTTCTCTAACCCTTCCCCATCCCATTTTGCACAATTAAACTAAGTCTGTGTTATTTTGTTGTTATTGTTCAGAGAGCAAAGATGGAGCTACCCTGACTAACCTTGTGTGGTTCAGCACTGGAGTTCTCAAACATTTTTGAAATGATGAAACAATGCTCTTATTGAATTCTGAACAGAAAGAACTGTTCACCCAGTTCACCTTTTTGGTCATTTTCTTCTCTTACTGGTTATAGATCATGTCATGTCTAGGAGAGTCTATTCCTAAATGGATTAGAGAAAGAATATGGCTATCTTCCCTACCCACCTATCCACAAGAAATGGTAACTAGCTACCACGTGGCTTTTGGAAAAGGGGGTTGGCTAGTAAAGTCAACTCTGGACCTGAAGGCCCCAGCTTCCATTTCAGTTTTCACCTAAGTAGAGGTGTCTGAATTCTAATCTCAAGATGGATAAATATAGGCATGGAATAAACTCATTCTTGTGAGTTTGAGAGATCAGAAGTTCTCTAATCAGATGGACAGGGGGATTTCTACATTGGAAATGATACTGCTATCAATAAAGGACCTCAACTCTCTGACGTGGCTTGCCAAAAGACAAGAGTTGTTTTGGATAGTGTTGTTTGATTAGTGCAGAGGTAAAATGTCAAATCCTTATTTAGCAGTGCTGCAAAATACCACATGTTTTGATTATAGACTTAAGTCTGAACCTTCTAGGAAGGGGAATAGTAGTTATACTGCCATATTCTGATGTCTTTCTGTCAGTGTAATCTTGTGTGCCTAATATTTTTTATTATAGCTTTTTATCTACAAGATCTATGCATGGGTAATTTTTCAGCATTGATAATTGCAAAACCTTTTGTTCCAATTTTTCGCCTCCTTCCCCCCACCATCTTCCTCAGATGGCAGGTACACCAATACATGTTAAATATGTTAAAGTATATATTAAATACAATATATATACATATTCATACAATTATTTTGCTGCACAAGAAGAATTGGACTTTGAAACAGTGTACAATTAGCCTGTGAAGGAAATAAAAAATGCAGACGGACAAAAATAGAGGGATTGGGAATTCTATGTAGTGGTTTTTGTGTGCCTAATATTAAGAATTCTTTTTGTGTGGAGGAAATAAATACATGCACCACATCTGAATTATTCTGTACATTGAATACTTTTCGACTCCTTTCTTAGAAAAGACCCTAGACAGGAGTCAAACATAAGCTATAAGTAATTTTTCCATGAGGCTCCAAGAAAGGGATATAATGAGTCATAGAATATGAAAAAAATAATCTGATCATTATCTTAGGTGGTCAAGCTCTCTCAGAATTGAACTCTGTTACTGCATCTATGAGCCCAGGGCAAATAAATCTCTTGGGGGAGAGGGAAACATACCATCCTGCTTCTTTGGCCCAGCAGCTGTTGTTATTGTTAGAAGAAGAATTTGCATAGTTCCTCTTGTGATGGTCACCCAACCCTGCCATCAAACCCATTCAAAAAAAATGTGAGGCATAATGCCAGCACAAATTGAACATTTATTAACCAGCTACAGACTGATGTAGTAGAGACTGCACAGAATTTAAAATTGGTAAATTAAAATTCAAATCTGTCCTGCCACTTACTGGTTGTATGACCACGAGCAAGCTGCCTCTTAGTAACTTAGAGACCATAGGCAAGCCATTCAGAGCTTGTTTTCTTATCTATACAATAAGGATATAGCAGTTGTATTAAATACCTAACAGATTTGTGGTGAAGA
Source organism: Sminthopsis crassicaudata (assembly GCF_048593235.1). Classification (NCBI taxonomy): domain Eukaryota; kingdom Metazoa; phylum Chordata; class Mammalia; order Dasyuromorphia; family Dasyuridae; genus Sminthopsis; species Sminthopsis crassicaudata. Next base: position 138,028,548 of record NC_133618.1, on the reverse strand, counting down.
TATGGGATCACATATGTGAAATATCAGACAGTAAATTATAATTATTACAAAGTGGAAAACAGTGTACACAAAGATGAAAAATGGTAAAATGCTTGCCTAGTAGGGAGATGAGGCATAGATAACAAAAAACTGTAACACAAGACTGAATGTGATATTTGTATAGAGAGGTCAGAGAGAAATGAGAAGTTCAAAGATTAAGTCCAGAAACACAACAAATTCAGAGCCATCTGACTTTAACAGATAGAGACTTTTGATAATGATTTTCTGCATAAATTTCTTACTTTTATCCCTCTGGATTTCAAAGCTAGAAACTAGTAAAAAAAACAAAACAAAACAAACAAACAAACAAACAAAAACTGTGACCTGACTTTAATTGCTCCTTATACATGGAGATTAACTTCAGCCAAATTATTTTTAGAATTAGGATTTTGAAAAATCTAGTCACATCATCCCCAGCCTTACCTTTTAGATTCTTTTCACTGGAAATTTTCAGCATATTTTCAAAAGATATAATTTATCTTGTTCATCTGCAAGAATAAATCCCATGTCACATTTTATTAATAAACTATTAGGAAGAACCTTCAGATTTTGGAACAACACAGCTTTATTATCTCCTTTTTTATTCAAGACCTAGAAAATTCAATTTAAATAATCTTTAGAATAGTAAGAATGCTGAATATGGAGTCAGAGGATCTGGGTTCAAATTCTACATAACCTCAGAAAAGTTATTTAACATCTCAGGGTCACATGTTCTTCATTCATAAAATGAGGGGACTGAACTAAATTATTTCAGTCCTTCCAGTATTTAAATTCATCACCTTCTTGTAACCTAAGTGTGGCACCAACCCCAACTCTTCCAGGCTCTCTCTCTCTCTCTCTCTCCTCTATAACCCTAGATTGGTTCATTCAATACCCTCGTACTTATTTTAGCAGGCTGGAGTGATTCTCCAAAGGGACAACCATATGGCTAATACAATTTACTCTTAAGAGTTCTTATTGGATGTGGGAAGGGAGATACTTCTACTATTTAACACAGCAACTCCTGAGCAACCCCTATTGATGGGCTTCTATTTACATAAAATCAGTCACAATGATACCAGTGACTTTTAAAAACAAAATATTTACTAAACAATAAGACAAAAGAATAATCATACCATTAAATCAAGAGTGATTAAAAGCAGAAAAAAAAATCATTTCATAATATTTACTCAATAGAAGGCAGAAGCAGGAATACTCCAAATATAAGTCTACCCATAAATCTGTGTCACATTCTTCCATTGATGAACAATGTATCTGTGGGAAAGACTAAGTACATACAGAAATCCAGAAGTGAGGTGTTATGGGTCATAATATTACAGTGAGGCACATGAGTAGGGAATCTATGTGCCTCACAACTTTGGACTGCTTACCTGGATATCAGTGGTCCCTTAAGGAACCAGTATGTACCATGTCACCAGTTTCTTCTCTGAATCTCTCTGCTTTCCAGATGAACAAAGCTGCTTCTCTGCTATTCTCATGGTACTACAAGAAGCTCTTAAAGTAATGCTGTAGCATTATATTCTGAATAAAGGAGCAGTTCTCTTAAGTCTTGAATTTGCCAATGAAATCAGATTTGTTCTCTATGAGCTATGAGAGATTTCTTCTTGAGGCACAGAAGACAGTATAGTAATGACAATACAGAAGAGTAAAGACAGTAAAGAACAAAGAAAGAAAACCTCTGATGAATTTCCTTTCTCTCATACAGTAGCAATATCTCCTTTCCCCATTCTTCATCAAATAGCATAATTGTCTCTTTCTTAGCAAAGCAATACATCTTCTCCAATCAGCACAATTCACAGTAAAGCATATGCAAAACCTGTTTTTCTTCCTCTGTCAATTCCTCAGAAGTCATGGATGTCAGGAAAAGACCATAGCACTTGAGAAGTTTCCCTTCTCTCATGTAATATTAAGAAGCAATAAACTCAACCAATTTTCTACACAGTCACACGTGAGGAGCATTGTGCTTTCCTCCAATCTGATTCTAGCAGTTACAGAACCTTCCTCTAAGACTATCACCATCTGCAGGTTCTTTGGGACTTATCTGACATCATCCAAAGCAATTACTGTTACATTTTGATTCTCCTCTATTTTACTTCTTTCAAGCAATAAAAGGCAATGTTAGCTATTAGCTTCTCTCTTCAGACAGCTAATTTCTTCTCATCTCCTATATATACCTTTTAATGCCTCAAATCAGGACTTCCTCTTGAGTAATTTATCTATAACAGGTTAAAAATAACTCAAAAATCACAGTTTGAGCAGGCGTAGCACAAACAATGTAAAATTTTCCCATGGTCTCCAAATAATTCTGTGACTTATAGTTTTCAGCTGTATCCTTCAAACACCTGAATAAACCAATGACCAATAATAATGCCTTGTAACTTCCTCTGCCTTCAGCCAGTTCTTATGTCTTTGAACTGATTTCAAACAGGCTCTCATAGTACATTTGTATGAGGGTCAGTTTTCTCGCAGGTCCTTAGAACTTCCCAAGCTGATTTTTCAACATGAATGCAATTTTTTGCCCTTTGGGGATAAATAAAATGTCCATATATGAAAAATACATTACACTATAATTCATAGTATTCTGGATTCCTGCATTCATAACATTTCACTCAATATTCTGGGAAAGAATGAAGGACCAGCCTTTATATCTTCAAGTGTTTTCTTCATTTATGCATTCACTCTCATTAAATAAATATTTAATAAGGACCCATCGTGCAAGATATTACGGTAAGTACTGTATGAGATACAAAGATATTTTGAGTCTGGCCTTTGCCTTTGTGAAGCTTTTAATAGCCAAATCAAGTTCAAAATAATAGGGTTATACATCCCATCATTCATCACTAGATCTTGAGCATAATAACCCATCAAATCATTTTCTTTCATTAACAGATTATAGAACTAGAGCTAGATGTGTCCTTGGAGGTCATCTAATACAATCTTCTCATTTCTAATTATCATTAACACCAACAATAATAGCTAGCATTTATATAGGACTTTAAGGTTTTCAAAGAATCAAGAAGGTAGAATTAATAAGACAGCCATTGATTAAATATTGGAAGACAGAAGGAATAGTTAAAGACAGTTCCTGGACTTGAGCTTGGGTGGCTGGAAATGATGGTGCCCTAAAGAGAAATAGGGCAGAGAAGAATAAGAATAGGCTTAGAAAGGTAATGAGTTCTGTTTTGGAAATGTTGAACTTGATAAGTTTATGAGATATAACTGATATAGCATTAGACATGGCAAGAGGAAGAATTGGGTTCCAGTCCTGACTCGGATGCCTATTAGCTGCAAGAGTCTATACAAGTCACTTAACATTTATGGGCCTCAGTTTCCTCAACTGGAAAAAAAAGAGAGTTGGATTTGGCGAGCTCAGATTTACAATTATCAATCCTATAATCCAGGTAGAAAGGTCAAGCATTCAGTTGGAAATATCAAATAAGATCTCTGGAGAAAGATAATGTAGATATAAGAGTCACCTGCATGGAGATAATAGTTGCAATTCATGAGGCTGATGAAATTGCTAAGGGAAAATGTGCAAAAAGAGAAAGAGCCCAGGACAGAACCCAGGGACACTCCTTTAAAGGTGAAGGCAGGGGCAGCTAGGTGGCTAGGAGGACCCAAGTTCAAATCTAGTCTCAGACACTTAACACTTCCTAGCTGTGTGACTCTGGGCAAGTCATTTAACCCCAGCTTCAGAAAATAAATAAACAAACAAACAAACAAACAAACAAATAAACAAATAAATAAATAAAGGTGAAGGCAAATGGATAATGAAGCTGGAAAGAAAGGAAACTGAGAAGGAAGAAAAGCTCAATAGGTAGAAACAATGACATAGGAACATTGGAGAATACAGGGAGGAAAGATCATCTTGGAGGATAATATAAGTGTCAAAAGCTACAGAGATGAAGACTAAAAAAATGGTATTAAATTTCAAAATAAAGAAATGGTCGTTACTAATGAGTTACTACTCAGGAAAAACAGTTTAAGTAAAGTAGTGATAAAGAGAAAAGCCAGAATGCAAGAATCTAAAATATAGGTAGGAGGTAAGAAAATGGAGGCAACTTTTTCTAGGAATTTAAAGGCATAAATTGAAAGCTTTAAGTCAGTGGTGTCAAAGTCAAATAGAAATGGATGATGTTTCTGCCATATTAATTTCCAATTTTCCCAGCAATTTTTGTCAAACATTGAGTTCTTATCCCAAAAGCTGGAACTCAATGTTTGACAAAAATTGCTGGGAAAATTGGAAATTAATATGGCAGAAAGTAGGCATTGACCCACACTTAACACTGTACACCAAGGTCAGGTCAAAATGGGTTCATAACCTAGGCATAAAGAATGAGATTATAAATAAATTAGAGGAACATAGGATAGTTTACCTCTCAGACCTGTGGAAGAGGAATGAATTTATGTCCAAAGAATAACTAGAAAGCATTACTGATCACAAAGTAGAAAATTTTGATTATATCAAATTGAAAAGTTTTTGTACAAACAAAACTAATGCAGATAAGATTAGAAGGGAAACAATAAACTGGGAAAACATTTTTACAATCAAAGGTTCCAATAAAGGCCTCATTTCCAAAATATATAGAGAATTGACTCTAATTTATAAGAAATAAAGCCATTCTCCAATTGATAAATGGTCAAAGGATATGAACAGACAATTCTCAGATGAAAAAATTGAAACTATTTCTAGCCATATGAAAAGAAGCTGCAAGTCATTATTAATCAGAGAAATGTAAATTAAGACAACTCTGAGATACCATTACACACCTGTTAGATTGGCTAGATAATGCACAATGTTGGAGGGAATGTGGGGAAACAAGGACACTGATACATTGTTGGTGGAACTGTGAATACATCCAGCCATTCTGGAGAACAATTTGGAACTATGCTCAAAAAGTTATCAAACTGTGCATACCCTTTGACCCAACAGTGTCACTATTGGGCTTATATCCCAAAGAGATCTTAAAAAAGAGAAAGGGACCTGTAGGTGCAAGAATGTTTGTGGCAGCCCTCTCTGTAGTGGCCAGAAACTGGAAACTATGTGAATGCCCATCAATTGGAGAATGGCTGAATAAATTGTGATATATGAATATTATGGAATATTATTGTTCTGTAGGAAATGACCAACAGGATGATTTCAGAAAGGCCTGGAGAGACTTATATGAACTGATGCTGAGTGAAATGAGCAGGACCAGGAGATCATTGTATACTTCAACAACAATACTATATGACGATCAATTCTGATGGATATGGCCATTTTCAACAATGAGATGAACCAAATCAGTTCCAATAGAGCAGTAATGAACTGAACCAGCTACACCCAGCAAAAGAACTTTGGGAGATGACTGTGAACCACTACATAGAATCCCCAATCCCTCTATTATTGTTCACTTGCATTTTGGATTTCCTTCACAGCTAATTATATACTATTTCAAAGTCCGATTCTTTTTGTACAGCAAAACAACTGTTTGAACATGTATACATATATTGTATTTAATTTATACTTTAACATATTTAACATGTTTTGGTCAACCTGCCATGGGGGGGGAGGGGAAAAATTAGAACAAAAAGTTTGGCAATTGTCAGTGTTGTAAAATTACCCATGCATATATCTGGTAAATAAAAACTATTAATAAAAAATTAAAAAAAAAAGAAATGGATGATGTATACTAATTTAGTTTTAAAATGTAATATTAGCTATATTTTATATTGTTAAATATTTCCTAGTTTTATTTTAATCTGGTTTGGGTCATATTCATGAATATTGTAGGTCTGCAGCCCACTGGTATTTTGTTTGCTATGTCTAATGTAAATGAATTTAGATATCAAAACTTAGTCTAATTCTTTATTTATCAAATGAGGAAGCTGAGACCTAAAGAAGTTTAAATGACTTGACTTGAGTAAAAGTAGTACAAACTAGATTTTGAAGGCAGATTCTATATTTTTGCCACTGTACTAAGTCTTGTCCTATTTTAAAACTTAAATACTTTACTACTTTCTCTATCTTTCCCTAAGTCACAAATTCATGAAAGGTTAAAGAGAAAAAGAGAGGACATTTCTATTTAGTCTGGTGTTTTGAATAAGTCTATGAATTAGGTTATTCTATCTAATTCCTGTCTGCAGTGGGAACAGGAAAAAAATGAGAAAGAGGACAGAATGGTAAAAGCTGAACAGATTTCCAGCTCCTTCTGAATCTAATTATCACAATACAGCTTCATTGTTTTATTCAAAGTACAGTTCACTCTGACATAAACAATAATGGGAGAGAACATTAGTACAAATAATAGTGAAACCCAAATAGCACTAATCCACTCAGCAGATCTGGAGGCTGTGACCTCATGTTCCATGATAAGGAAGCTATTTCTGGGTGTTTCCATCTGTTATCATCATTTTACTATAAAAATGGAGATGGGGTAGGGAGCATTAGAAGAAAATAATATGATTAAATTTAGAATATTCCCTGGTATCAACTAAGTTAATATCTGACTACTCAATATATACATTTTACTATATACATGAGTCCTGATATACTGAATTTTTATTTTAAAAAACTCAGCTTTGTGACTGTTGGCATATCAGGAAGATGTAAAATTGAAAAAATTTTTGACAAAGTAGGAATACATTCAATATATGTTACCTGAAGAATCCCAGTATGTAATTTTTCATTCCTTCCTTTATAAATTCAAAAGATAAAAATTCTCCTATCTGACCTGATCAGGGATGTTCCCGCTAGCTTTGCTGCCATCATAATTACCATGACTGACTTCACTGTAAAAGAAAGTAGCTCAAAGATGGTGTAGTGCAGTGGTTCTCAATATGTGAGTGACATCTTCTAAGGGAATTTGAGTTTGAAAATATTTTCATAATAATAATATACATTATTTACCTATTAAAATATCTCTCTCTTTTCCAATGATGTATCTGTGTAAGGATGGATTTTCTTCATAGACTTTAACTAAAATAACATATTGCAACAGACTAAATGTAGAGCAAATATGAAACCCTGGTTGTTTCTGATTGTTAGACATCAAAGAACTTTGTAAACATATGTAAAACAATGCTACTCTCACTTGACTGTTTTTTTGAAAAGTACTTGTTTTCCATAAAAATATACTATGTTTAATATATGAGTTTAGCATTGTTTTTAAATAAATTATACATTTTAAGTTTTATTTGTATTAATTTCTAATTCAGTAAATAGACATAATCCACATAAAGAGAAGTTCTTTGAATTTTTTAAGAGGATAAAGGAATCTTAACACCTATAAAGATTAAAAATCATTTTTGTAATTGAATTATTTTTAGTCACATCCAACTCTGTGAGCCCATGTGAAGTTTTCTTGGCAAAGACATTGAAATAGTTTGCCATTTCCCTCTCCAGCTCTTTTTATAGCTGAGTAAGTTAAGTCAGACAAGGTCAAGTGACTTGCCAAGGATCACACAGTTAGTAAATGTCTCCTCTGAGGCTACTTAGGAACTTAGGAAGATGAGTCTTCCTGAGTCCAAGCCCAGTGCTCTCTCTATCCATTGAGTCATCTAGTTAGATGCCTCTGAAATTCACTGCCCTAAAAGAAAAAGTGCTAGATCTAAGAGTTTGCATTCTTTCTCCAACATTGACCAAATAATCAAAAAAGGGCAAATCACTTTACTCAATGCCCCAATTTCTTATACAATGTAAATAATAATAAGTAACAATTTATCACATAGAATTGTTGTAGGGAAAATTATTCTAAACCTTACAGCAGAATATTAATACAAACTATTAGTTTTTACTGACATGGAATTGATGCTGGTTTTTAAAAACAGATTTTATATTAATTCCTTTTGATTTTGTATCATATTTCCAAATATCCCCATCCCTAAAAGTGAATCCTTCCAAATAACAAACCAAAACAAAAATCAACAACACTGTGAATGTGTTTGACAATATATTCAATACTCTGTTCCCATCTCTCTGCTAAAAGGAGGGAAGTTTGTTGCATTCTCTTTTCTCTGGAGCCAAAATTAGTCATTATAATATACTCTGAGTTCAGTTTCCTTTTAATGTTCTTTCTATTTCATAGGGTTTCTATATTCTAAAGTGGAAAGGGATTTCAATACAAGCCCTTACTTTATAGATGATGGCACTGAAACCTAAGGGGTTAAATCACTTTTCCAAGACCATACAGGAATTGTCAGAGGTAGGATTTGAATACAAGTGTTTGCACTATGGAATCCAGGCTCTTTTCCCTTTACATTATTGTAGCTGCATTTATTCTTAGTTCTGCTTACATCATTCTCCAACCATTCATATAAGAATTCCCTTGTTTTTCTTAATTCTTCATGTAATGGGAAAGGAGTGAGTTGACTAGATTACCCTTGATCAAATGATAGACCCCAGCCTAGCTGATGAAATTACCAAAGAGTAAAGCCAAAACAAATTCAAAGAACTATATACTTTTTAAACTTTGATCTATGAAGTTTTTCCACCAATTTTGACAGAATTACACAACAGCAAGCTATTGGCAGACCAAAGGATGAATCACGCTCATAGTGGGTCTTTTTTAAAAAAATAGGATACTCTCTAGAGTCAGTCAAGGTAGGAGCCAGCTTTGAGCAATATGATCTCTATGAGTTGGTAGAGTCAGTCATTTGGATTCAATCTATGGAGGATGACAGGCCAAGAGAGCCCAGCTAAGTGGGCTGTCCAACAGATAATCTACTAAGAGAAGGATAATGAGGATATCAGAGGAAGGGAAAGGAAATCAAGATCCTGCAATGTCAGTGGTGTAAGTGCCTGTTACTATATATGTTCCCTACTTGTGTGCCTCTCTATTATTGTCCTATGTATCTATTCTATCTATTGACACTGTATATAGAGTACAGCCCAGATTTATGGAAGGAGGATATTTTGTTACTATTGTTCTCAAAATATTATCTCAATAAATACCTTTGCTTTGAGCTACTTATATCTACTAGCTGAATATTAAACATAAGCATATTGGTAGGGGTTCATAAATTATAGTTTTAGGAGCAAAAACCTAAAAAGTATCTTGTATCTAAGGTCATCCTCCCAGATGACCCAATCTGTAACTAACTGCAAGCACTAAAGAGGTCCTATGTTTTGTCATTTTTTTACTGAATAATATGGTGTTCCATTCATATATTATAGTTTATTCAGCCTTTAAACAATCAATGGGCATTTGTTTTGTTTCCTCTTTTTGGTCACCACAAAAAAAAAACTGATGTTAAGACTATTTTGATATTATTTGATACTTTCTGATTTTGACCTCATGGAGGAATCAAATCAGATAAAAATATGTAACATGCTGTGTAAATCTTAGAATTGTATAAATGCTATTATTATATAACCAATAGTGGAATCATTGAACCAAAGACAGAATAGATTTTTCACTTTTTTACTTTTCTTGAATAATTTCTGATTATTTCCCAGAATATCTAGATTTTTAATTGTTTTCTAGTTCACAACTACACCAATATTGGAGTCACTTTCTTCCTATAGCCCCTCCATCTTTTATCATCTTTGTCAATTTGATGGCTGTGAATGAAATTTTTTTTATTTTTATTTTAATTCACATTTGTCTTATTATTGGATATTTGGAACATTTTTGTATGATCATTCATAGTTTATAATTTTTTTGAAAACTGTGTTCAACTTTTCTCAAAAGTATTTCAAACTATTAACAACCAAACTATTAATAACTATATGAAAATCTGATGTAAACCACTAAAAATAAGGAAAATGTACATGAAGAGAATTTTGGGGTGTCACATCATACCCAGAAAATTAGTGAAAATGATAAAAGATGAGAATAGTCCATATTAGTGGGGTTATAGAAAGACAGATACACTAACATACCATTGATAGAATTATAAATTGGTCTGATTATTCTGGAAAACTATTTGGAATTATAAGGAAAGTGACTAACATATTCCTTTGATTCCAGGCATTGTATACTAGGCATATTTCTCAAGAAGGCCAAAGATGAAAAGTAAGCTTATGTACATCAAAATATTCATAGTAGCCAAAGTATTTGTACTAGCGATGAACTGGAAACAGAAGATGCCCATTGATTGGTGAATAGTTAAACAAGTTGTTTAGGAGGCAAGTAGATGGATACAATACCAGACTGGAGTTAGGAATACTCATCTTCCCAATTTCAAATCTTGCCTCAGACACTTAGTGTCTGATCCTGGGCAGGTCACAATGTTGTTTGCATCAATTTTCTCATCTGTAAAATGAACTGGAGAAGGAAATGCCAAATCACTTCAGTATTTTTGCCAAGAAAACCCAAATAAAGGCACAATCAGACTTGACTGAAATAACTAAACAAGAACAGCAAACAAATCATGTACCTGAATGAAATTAAATATTACTATGCAATATAGTATAGGAAGAGACATGAATTGATACAAAATGAAATAAACCCAGAAAATAATACACATATTGATTACAATATTATAAATGGAAAGAACAACAAAAATAAATTGAATGCTATGAATATGATGACAAAAATTAGTCCTGAAAATTGAAAAAAATTATCAACTTCTTTTTTAAAAAAAATTAATAGTTTTTATTTACCAGATATGTGCATGCGTAATTTTACAACACTGACAATTAACAAACCTTTGGTTCTAATTTTTCCCCTCCTTCCCCCTTGCCCCGATGGCAGGTTGGCCAATACATGTTAAATATGTTAAAGTATAAATTAAATACAATATATGTATACATGTCCAAACAGTTGTTTTGCTGTACAAACAGAATCGGACTTTGAAATATTGTACAATTAGACTGTGAAGGAAATCCAAAATGCATCTGGACAAAAATAGAGGGATTGGGAATTCTATGTAGTGGTTCATAGGTATCTTCCAGAGTTCTTTCGTTGGGTGTAGCTGGTTCAGTTCATTACTGCTCTATTGGAACTGATTTGGTTCATCTCATTGTTGAAAATGGCCATATCCATCAGAATTGATCGTCATATAGTATTGTTGTTGAAGTATACAATGATCTCCTGGTCCTGCTCATTTCACTCAGCATCAGTTCATGTAAGTCTCTCCAGGCCTTTCTGAAATCATCCTGTCGGTCATTTCCTACAGAACAATAATATTCCATAATATTCATATACCACAATTTATTCAGCCATTCTCCAATTGATGGGCATTCACGTAGTTTCCAGTTTCTGGCCACTACAGAGAGGGCTGCCACAAACATTCTTGTACCTACAGGTCCCTTTTCCTTCTTTAAGATCTTTTTGGGATGTAAGCCCAATAGTAACACTGTTGGGTCAAAGGGTATGTACAGTTTGATAACTTTTTGAGCATAGTTCCAAATTGTTCTCCAAAATGGGTGGATGTATTCACAGTTCCACCAACAATGTATCAGTGTCTCTGTTTTCCCATATTCCCTCCAACATTGTGCATTATCTTTCCCTGTCATTCTAGCCAATCTGATCAACTTCTCTTTTATGTAAAAATGGTGATCTATAAATCTGGAATTTTTCATATACTGTTGACTATTCATGAATTAACTTTTGAGGTTATAGACCTTAATATATTAAAGCATGAGGAGTTAATAATGGGTTTAGAAGAGGTAGGAAGTTGGTAAATCCTGACTTTGGGCTCACATGGCTTTTTCCAGGCAAACTTGGTATGAAAAATCATGCCCCTTTTCCTTCTCTTTTTGTAATCACATTAATCCAAATTCAGTATAGTATTTTATGATTTTATCTTTAAGTCAGAGCATAACTAAGTTTTCTCTTTCGATATTTGCGAATTGTGCTATTTCTTTAATCAGACTGCTCTACTTTCAATGCTCCTAATTTGATGATATTGTGAGAAACTGTGAATTGAAATTCTTTCCACATCTTGTTATTCACATTATTTATATTTCACATTTTCTCCTTCCTATTATCAGATTCAATTCCTAATTAGTTGCTTATCAAATCTCCTAATTTATAAGTTTTTTGTAATAACTACTTGAATAATATAAATATGGCAATGGCTCGGGAGTTCCCAAATCTTGTAAATAACTACTAATGACCTATGTCCCTCAAATCTGGTAAATATTTGATAAATATTTGCTAATGAAGTTTAGTAAGCTAAAGTTTTTATTGATAATTTCCTTTCATACTAAGTAATCTACCACCAATCAGAATTTAGATATAATTTGTAAATGCTCTTAGTCAGAATCATGAAAACCAGCCAGCCAGAGGTTCCAACTGTCAGCCTACTGCTACATTGCATTCAGTCTTATGTTCTCTGAACTTGGAGATATAGGTGTCCCATGCTTACTTGAAAGCAGTACTGTTTGTAACAGAGATTTGCCAAAATGCTACCATAGAGGGAGACACAGAGTCTCGGATCAGTAAAGATTCTTTGTTATGAGTACCAGTATGAAACACATTTAATAGGATCTTTAAGAATCAGGTTGATGGTTTGTTCCTGGAGGACTTGATGTCTGTATTATTGAATAGTCTGTTATAGAGTTTGGTTGCATAAATGGTTGATATCAGTCTTATAAGTGTATTGTCAATCCAATAACTATATATAATGTTAAACTAGTTTTACATCTGCTCTGTGCATTACCTTATCCATACTTCTCCCACCCCCATTTTAAAGATAACTCAGTCAAATAACATTTATTAAGTACCTACTATGTACCATATACAATGCTAAATGCTGTATGTGCTAAAATAAGGAAAGTGAGACTGAGATAGGAAGTTACTTGTTCATGAACATAAAACTATTAAGTACCTAAGCTGTTCCCTTAGCTCATAGCCAACTGCTTTCTGCTTTCTGAAAATCAGTTGGAGACATGAGATTGAAAGTCAATAGAAAGACTGGGGCATAACAGATAGCTGTGAGAGTCACCAGCATAAAGATGGCAACTAAATCCATGGGAGCTGATGAGACCACCAGGAGAAATAGTATAAGAGAAAAGAAAAGGGTCCAGGATAAAACCCTAAGGGAAAATCATTATTAGAGGGTGAAAGGATGAGGAATGGGGTTTGCACATGGTTCAGAATCACTGAGTGTGGAGGGCATGATGAAGCATAAGGCTGTTCTTTACTAATTGGATGGAGCTACTCCTTTTCCTAAAGGAGAGTGTAGATCAGGCTGGAGGCAAGTTCAGAAGGATATGTGTGGCACATGGTCATATGTTCTTATGAAAGATTCCATTTCATAACTCCTCTTCCTCCGAAGGGTAGAGAATAGTCAAGAAAAAGGTGCAACAGGACAGGATAGTCTTCTTCCCCTCTGACTTTCTTTTTCCTTTTCCCTCAAGGCACAGCAGGAGATGGAAGACCTGTAGTCAAAAAGAAGGTTGTTCCTCTTTGAACAGAAGAGTCTCCACATCATTCTCCAAAAGTTAGGGGAAGTAGGAGTTACCTTGAACTGAGGAGGATGGATGCCTCACAGCTGACCCCTAGCTGCCTTTCCTTAGTGGACATGCCCAGCAGGACATTTAATGCTGTACTAATAATTTTGTGATTAAGGCAAGAAGTATCCCTATCAGTGAGACAAGGAAATCTGGGAATATATACATACATACATATATGTGTTTATTATATGTATGTATGCATACATATATACATAGTGGTACCTCAGTACTTGTCGTTAATTAGATCCAGAAGGCATGACGCATAGAAAAAGAAGTACTGAATGAGTCTTTCAATAAGGAGTACATGTCCAGTCTGCAGCCTAACTATACTTGCTGACCCCAAATCCCCAAAGGGAAAGACTTCCAGCTGTCAAGAAACAAGCCAGCTCCCCAGCCCAGGCCAGCAGGGTCTTTCCTTTTTTACTCAACTAACAGGAATCATGACCTCCTCATCCCAAGCCATCCAAGTTTCCTTGAAAGAGAGGGAGAGACCTGAATGAAAAGGCAGAAGCTATATAGTCCCACAACTTCAGCTGCTCAGAGCTCTGGCCACCACCAGAAAGTTAACCTAATCAGCTGGGTCCTCCACTACTGCCATCATCTCCACCTGGACTCCCATCACTGTTCCTTCTGCTATTCCTGTTCCTGCTGCTTCTCATCTGCTAAGCATGCTGGGGTATTTCATGCTCCTTCCAATAGTACTGTTTGGGGAGCTAAGAGACTATATACTGCAGCCATATCATCCTGTGCAGGAAGCGCACAATCTCAGTATTGTAGATTCCCAACTGACAATCCTGCACACTGTTGCCTTCTCTGAGGAGAAGCTGCCATGGTCTAAAGCAATAACAAGGGCAAGAAGGGCTGGGCAATATGTGTGGCCAAATCTCACATCCCTACTGCTCAATCAAACAGCTAAATATGACAAATGCTGAGGAAGCATCAAGTGCTGGAGAACTTTTTTCTCATTGAAATGAATTTAACAAATTGTGAAGCAGATGAGTGCTGAGGAACCACAATAGATAGATAGATAGATAGATAGATAGATAGATAGATAGATAGATAGATAGATAGACAGACAGATGTATTTATGTATGTGTGTATATATATATTCATACACACACACACACACACACACATATGGTTGGTTATTGTTCTTCATACTCAAAGAGGACCAAAATGACATCACTATATTAGAGTCAAATTACAGTTTGTCCAACCTGTGGCTGATCAGACCAATATGAGCTCAGAATGCTCTGCCACAAGCCAGACACAAGTAGTCCCTATGAACATGTGGGGTGGCTTCTCTAATTTTGTGCATCTCACATTTCTTTTGGGCTAATTCAATACTGCTTTGCTCACAGAACATGAGGGCATGCCATGGTGGGCAACCTTGTGCCAGTGTCTCCCAGGTCAAACAATCAATTCTAAAGTTCTTAAGAGAGAACTTAAGAGTGTCTTTGTGTCATAAGATGGGTACCTTGTGAGTGCTTGCCCTGTGTGAGTTCTCCATAAACTAATTTTTTTGGCAAGTGTACATTTGAACAAAGTGGCCAGCCCAACAGAGTATGTATGCATGCATGTATATTTAAGAGCCAGCAATTATAAGCTATAGAAAATAGGAATGCAAATATTAGTTAATACAGTAATTTGTTCTGTACAAAACAAGATTTCTTATAATTCTAGACCATATGTCTCCTTAGAAATATAACAACAAACTAGAAAGTGTGAAATAAAATAGCATAGAAGAATTTACTACTATCCCTGAATATATCCATGTGAAAATATATTACTGCCAGAGTTTCCTTTATCATTTAATTTTATTTTTTAAAAATACCTATATAGGGGCAGCTAGGTGATACAGTGGATAGAGCACCGGACCTGAAGTCAGGAGGACCTGAGTTCAAATCTGGCCTCAGAAACTTAACATTTCCTAGCTGTGTGACTCTGGGCAAGTCATTTAACCCCAATTGTCTCAGGAAAAAAAAATGATTGATGGTAGAAGTCTTGATCTTGCTATCACCCACAAAAGGACCAGTTCAAAAATTCTAAAATCCCCATATTTTGACCATAATCAATTGGCTTTCCATTTCTCCCTCTGTCTTCCTTTCTAAAGTCCTATTTTTCATGCATACTATGACCTCCATTTCCTCCATCAATTCTTTCAATTCTCTCTTAGGTTATCTCCTCTGCACTAACTACTCTCTCCTTTTCCAAATCTTGACCCCCTTGATGAACCAATTCTACTCTACACTGTCCTACTCTCAAAATTCCTATCCTGCCCTTATCATATGATGATGATGTCCTACCAAGTCTCAGCTTTGAATTACTCCCAACACTCACTGCCTTTACTCCCACAAATGTGCTACTGAACTAAACAAAGGTAGAGGCAATCATACTGCTATTCTGACTTGTCAACTACAAATTTATGTTGCACTACCTTAACTGGTCTCACTGCTGCTAGGCAATCCTTCTACAATTCTCTTATCAATTCACCTGCCTTCCCACACTCCATATCCAAACTGTTACTAAGGACCGGCAACTTCATCTTTGCAATATCTGTCAAATACTGACTCTCTGACTCTGCCAACTGTCCAGGGCAGACTCTCTGCAAGTCATGCTTGGACTACTGCAATAGCCTTTTAATGGATCTAGCTGTCTCAGTTCTCTCCCCACTCTAATTCATCTTCCATTTAGCCACTAAAATGATTTTTTCTAAAGCTCAGTCCAATCCAAATGACCCACCTATTCAATAAACTCCAGTAACTACTTATCACCTCTAAGATCAAATACAAAATCCTTTGTTTGACATTCAAAGCTCTTTCTAACTTATCATACCCCTATTCCCAATCTTTCCAGTCTTCCTATATCTTATTCCCAGACAGGAAATTTTCAGTCCAGTGACTTTGGCCTTTTACCTTTTCTACAAACTTTATCTCTCAACTCCAGGGATCTTCTCCTGAAACATTCTCCATTCTCAAATTTGTCTATTGATTTCCTTTAAGTCTCAATTAAAATCCCTTCCTTTACAGGAAGAACTTCCCCAATTCCTCTTAAAGCCTTCTCTCTTTCTTTCTGTTAATTATTTTCTATTTCTCCTATATAGCTGGTTTGTGTGCGTGTATGTATATGTATGTTTGCCCAGTCTCCCCCATCATATTGTGAGCTTCTTAAGGACAGAAATTGTCTTTTGCTTTTTGTGTATCCCTGGGCCTTTGCACAGTACCTGAAAATAATAGACATTCTTTTAAAACCACTGCATAGCAATATTTGAGGAATATTGTAAAATTTAAGAACTTAAGAAGTAGTTAACTAGGGGCAGCTAGGTGGCATACTGGGATAGAGTACCAGCCCTTTAGTCAGGAGAACCTGAGTTCAAATCTGGTCTCAGACACTTCCTAGTTGTGTGACCCTGGGCAAGTCACTTAACCCCAATTGCCTCAGCAAAAAATAAAGAAAGAAAGAAGTAGCTAACTAATGGATCACAGAAACTGGTTTTCATATGAATGAAAAAGAATTTTTTTCACAAAACAAACTTTTTTAGGAAGAGTCAGGGAGAAATAATGTAAGAGGTCAACTTCTATCATTAATAACTGCTGTAAGCCTTATATAAAAGATAAGAAAATAAGCTTTGTTAATAACACTGAAGTCCAAATAAGTCAATAAAGCTTATTGAATGTCTACTTTTCACATAACACTATGCTAGGAACCTTAATAGTAGCACTTCATTGAAAATAAAATGGTCAATATAAAATGATTTTGTTTAAGATCTATTTCAAACTATGCTTTTGAAATCAAAGTAGGTTATCAAATATTAAAATAATATTTTAAATTTTCTTAATAACTATGCTCTGAGGTATTGATGTCAATGATTGTTCCAATATTTTTCCTTAAATTAAAAAAAATCCTGCTTCATTGAATAAAAACTTATAAATTCTATTTATACAAATATCTCTATAGCATGTAGAAAGAAGTCAGGAAGGAAGAGTTTGTTATAATGGAAAGAACATTGAATTTGGGATCAAAGGAGTTTATTTTCCTCTTGTGATAATATTTTTTCCTTTAAAAATTCTCATCAATACAGGTTGCTCTTTCTTCCCACTTCTCACAACTCATAGAGCCAACATATGGGGTTTGTACTATTTCTTACCACTTACTAATGCTTACAACATCAACATCACACAGTAATATCTTCTCATTTGAAGTCATTTGTAACATCTCTCCATTATTGTCATTTCACCTCAAGAACCTTATTTACAACTTCCTTTCCAATTATTATCACCTTAGATCCTAAAACACGTGTCTATGTCACACACACACATATTTACACACAGGGTGCATACATACACACACATAAACATACAAAAAGATTTTCCCAGTTCCTCTTAATGCATTGCCTACCCTATGGTGATTATTCCTAGTTTATCCTGTATAAATATTGTTTGTACAAAGTTGTTTGCATGTTGTCTCCTTCATTAGATTGTGAACTTCTTGAGAACAGGAATTGTTTTGTTTTTTGCCTTTCTTTGTACTCCCATAGTTTAACACAGTGCGTATAACAAACTAGGCACATAATGTTCCTTGATTGACTAGCTAAATATTTGGCAATGAAAAGGAGACATATAGAATGATAGTGGGAGACACATTTGTCTTCTGACTTTAAATGACCACATTTGTATACAAAAAAAAAAAAATCCAAGTGTCAGAGAAAATGATATTCTCCCTGGTCTTAGCTTTCTTCTGTGCTTTTTCTCTACCCATTTATCTGCCAGAAAGGACAAAAGAAACTTAGCATTGGAAAATTAGGCAATTCCAAACCCTAGAGTCATTTGATAATTATTAGGCAAATAATCATTATCCAGTTTTTAGACACTGAAAATTGGGAAATATCTGGAATGATCACCATAAACGTGCTCTCTGATAGACATTCAAATCCTAAATGTGGAAAAGTCATCCATATAAAAGATTAAATCTGAGGCCATTGGATAGCTGTTGCTATCCAGTTCTTTGGTCCAAAAAACTTGTCCAGGAGGTAAGAATCTCCTACTGAAAAGAGAAGAGTCCTCAGTAGTCAATATTCTGAGGAAACAAGAACTTTTTTCCTATTTCTAGGCCAAGAGTTTTCTTCTGTCTCTAAAAGTGGTTATAATAGGACTTTAAACTGATGAGATATTATGTTTTTGGTTTTTTGTTTTTTTTTCCATGAACGAGAGAGAGACAAGGATTACAGATAGGCAGAGGTATATCCTGAATCTGGCAGAGGCTACTTGACCACCATGGATTCTATAAAATCAAGGAGGGGTAGTATCTCTATTGGAAAGTTGCCCTGGAAAAAGAAGGAAGACCAAACACTAGTGGTCCTGCAGTGTTACAGTTATGAATTGCCTTTCTATGATTGTACCCTGGACATAAGCATTCTCTACATGCATCTACTCATTGATGTTTTGTGTATGCATGATTGACTTGATGGGCTGATGAGAGAAACATGTTATTGCTTTTTAACATGCCTTTAAATTAAATTTAAATCATTAAATTTAATTAAATTTAATCATTAAATGCCTTTACTTTGAACTAACTTTGTTATTAAAGTTAGATAGATTTAAACTTCTTAGCATTCAAGTCCTCCATAAAAGTAGAAACTGTCTTTCATTTTTATTTGTGGTCCAAGTATTTATCACAGTGCCTGGTTCAAAGTGCTTAATGTACCTTCTCCTTCATTCAATAAACAATAATCATAAATATGAAATTTAGGTTCCATTAAAAATATTTTAAAATTAAATATATCTAAAATGGTGGTCTTTGGAATCACATTGTACTTTTAAACATTTATTGAGCACTTGCCATGGGCAAGGCACCTAAGTAGCTAGGTGGCTCAATGGATAGAGCTCTGGACTGGAGTCAATCCTACATCAGATGCTTACAAGTTTTACAACTTTGAGAAGTCTCTAAACTTCTACACATATTGATTTCTTCAACTGTAAAATAAATTATAGCACCTACCTTTATATCTGCCTCCTAATAATATTGTGAGGATCAAATGAGATAATATTTATAAAGCACTTAGCACAGTGCCTTGCACAAGGTGGACAATTAATAAATAAACGTGTGTTTCCTTTGTTCATTCCATCCTTTATAATCTGAACTAACTTGACATAAACATTTTGTATTACTCTCCATTCACCTACATTCTGTTCTAGTCAAACTAAGCTCCTGTGGAATGACATTTTACTATTCATTTAATTGACATTTATTGAATACTTACCATGAACAAGATATTTGGATGAGTCTAGCATACATCCCATGCTTTCCTCCCATTGGTGACAAGGCTGGATACAATTACATTCTGCCTTTGTTGGAAAGACCAAAAATGTCTTTCTTCTAATATCTTCCTGATGAAATTTGCAAGGTCCAATTCAAATGTCATTTTTTTTCATTCTCTGAACTCTCACATCTTTCTATTTCTATTATATATTTATTTCATTTTACTTTGTATTGTCACATTATATAAGTCATCTCCCCTACTATACCATAAGTTCCTACAGTCTTATACAACTTTTGAGTACCCCACAACATAACACACTATACCATGTCCATAGCAGGTGCTCAATAAATAACTGTTAAATGAATAGTACAGTGTCAATCCAAAGGACCTATGATTCTAAATAATCAAATTTTAAAATTAGGGTTGGTTTTTTTACATTTTTAATGGAACTTGAATTTCATGTTTCTAAATACTGGTTGCTGAATGAATGCAAAAGTATTAAGCCTTACATACTAGGTATGTACTAAGTTCTAGAAACAAAAATACAAAAGCAAGACAGTCCCTACTCTTAAAGAGTTTACATTTTACTCATTATAAATAATACATATAGGGAAATGTGGCCAGGGAGGGGAGTTTGTTTTGAGGAGTCGCAGGATTAGAGAATTGAAACAAAGGGTTACTTAATGACCTGCTCTTTCTAAAAGTTAGTGAAATATTATTTAATTAATATATTACATTATTGTTTGTATGTATATATATATATATATATATATATATATATATATATATATATATATATACTGAGAGGGAAAATAATGGAAAAAGCAACATTTGGCAAGATTTCTCAAATGAGATGCTAGATAGGAAATGCCAACTACAGATGATTGATATGTTGAATTTGTGCTCTTATTCTTCAATCTAAACAGCTCATCCCAGGGTGGGAGTTCCAAAACTGAATGAATTAATTGCCTCAGGGACTGGAACATGATTTCTTGAGGTATTATCAGGAAAGTGCTGTTCTAGGAGGGGTGAAAGCAGGGCAGAGTCATAGATAGTTGTATAGAATACTTTATTTAAACCTGTTAAATCATGTTTATACTATTTTAAAACTACTTTTACCAATGCTTTATTTTGATAATGTAAATAGCTAAGAACTGCAATCTATATAAACAGTTCTATAACCTTGCTCAAGATTTTATAAATCTTGCACTATTTTGCATATTCTTACTACTTTCTACCAAAGTATTATGTTTTTTTAAAGGGCACTAAATTTTCTGTTATAATACATATATCTAACTAAAATGGCAGTTAATTTTTTTCTGAATCATGTATATGTATATTACAAATATTTTTGACTAATAAGGAATTTTAGATTATATATATGCCGTCATGTAAAACAAATTTCCACATTAGCCATGAAGAAAAAAAATGTTTTTAAAAGTATGCTTTGCAAATGAAGGTGCCTAGCTGTACCAGATCTAAAACTATATTATAAAGTAGCAGTTACCAAAACCATTTGGTATTGGCTAAGAAATAAACTAATTGATCAGTGGAATAGGTTAGATACACAGAACAAAATGGTCAATGACTATAGAAATCTAGTATTTGACAAACCTAAAGAACCCAGCTTTTGGGATAAGAATTGACTATTTGACAAAAACTGCTGGGAAAATTGGAAACCAGTATGGCAGAAAGTAGACATAGACCCACACCTAACACTGTATACCAAGATCAGGTAGAAATGGGTTCATGATCTAGATGTAAAGAATGATATTATAAACAAATTAGAAGAACATAGTTTACCTCTCAGATTTGTGGAGGAGGAAGGAATTTGTGACCAAAGTAGAATTAGAGATCATTACTGATCATAAAATAAGTAATTTTGATAATATTACATTAAAAAAATTTGTACAAACAAAACTAATATAGATAAGTTTAAAAGGGAAGCAGTAAACTGGGAAAATATGTACAGCCAAAGGATCTAATAAAGGCCTCATTTCTCATATATATAGAGAATTGACTCAAATTTATAATAGTTCAAGCCATTCTCCAGTTGATAAATGGCCAAAGGATATGAACAGACAATTTTCAGATGAAGAAATTGAAACTGTTTGTAGTCACATGAAAAGGTGCTCCAAAAAACTATTGCTCAGAGAAATGCAAATTAAGACAACTCTGAGATACCACTATACACCTGTCAGATTGGCTAAGATGACAGGAAACAATGTTGAAAGGAATGTGGGAAAACTAGGATACTGATACATTGTTAATGGACCTGTGAACAGATCCAGGCATTCTGTAGAGCAATTTGGACTATGCTCAAAAAGTTATCAAACTGTGCATATCCTTTGATCCAGTAGTATTTCTACTGGCTTATATCCCAGAGAGATCTTAAAAGAGGGAAAGGGACCCACATATGCAAAAATGTTTGTGGCAGCCCTCTTTGCAAGAAACTGGAAACTGAGTGGATACCTATCAACTGGAGAATGGCTGAATAAATTATGGTATATGATTGTTATGGAATACAACTATTCTGTAAGAAACAACCAGCAGGATGGTTTCAGAGAGGCTTGTAGAGACTTACATAAACTGATGCTAAGTGAAATTAGCAGAACCAGGAGATCATTATACATGGCAACAAGAAGACTATAAAATGATCAATTCTGATGGATGTGGCTCTCTTCAACAATGAGCTGATTCAAACTAGTCCCACTTGTTCAGTAATGAAGAGAGCCATCTATAGCCAGAGAGAGAACCATGGGAACAGAGTGTGCAACACAACATAGCATTCTCATTCTCTCTGTTATTTGATTGCATTTTGTTTTCTTTTTCAGTTTTTCTTTTTCTTCCTTCTTGATCTGATTTTTCTTGTGCATCAAGATAACTGTATAAATATGTACATATATATATACACACACACTGGATTT
This sequence comes from Sminthopsis crassicaudata, assembly GCF_048593235.1. Lineage (NCBI taxonomy): Eukaryota > Metazoa > Chordata > Mammalia > Dasyuromorphia > Dasyuridae > Sminthopsis > Sminthopsis crassicaudata. Next base: position 138,005,939 of record NC_133618.1, on the reverse strand, counting down.
AACATGTATTGGACTATCTTCCAGCTAGGGAAAGGCGTGAGAAGGAAGGGAAAATTTGGAACAAAAGGTTTTGCAAGGGTCAATGTTGGAAAACTTAACCATGCACATGTTTTGTAAATAAAAAACTTTAAAAAAAAAAACAATAAAAAAGTATGCTTTGATCTGTATTCAGTTCTTTCTTTGGGGATGAATAGCATTTTTCATCATAAGTCCTTAAAAACTGTCTTGGATCATTATATTGTTGAGAATAGCTAATTCATTCACTATTGATCATCATACAATATTGCTATTACTATGAAATGATATGTTCTGTTGGTTCTGTTTCCTTCACTTTGCATCAGTTCATGTAAATCCTCCCAAGTTTTTCTGAAAATATCCTATGTATTCTATGTGTCATTTTTTTATAGCCCAGTAGTATTCTACCACAATTATACACCACAACTTCTTCAGCCATTCTCTAATCGATGGGCAACTCCTCAATTTCTAATTTTTTTTTTGAGGCAATTGAGGTTAAGTGACTTGCCCACGGTCACATAGCGAGGGAGTGTTAAGTGTCTGAGACCAGATTTGAACTCAGGTCCTCCTGACTTCAGGGCTGGTGCTGTATCCACTGTGCCACTAGCTGCTCAATTTCTAATTCTTTGCCACCACAAAAAGGGCTGCTAAAATTGTGTGTGTGTGTGTGTGTGTGTGTGTGTGTGTGTGTGTGTGTATGTGTGTGTCTGTATACTTTTCCCTTTCTGATTTCTTTCTGATACAGACCTAGTAGTATTGCTGGGTCAAAGAGTATGCACAGTCTTATAGCCCTTTAGATGTAGTTCCAAAATGAATGGATGCCCATCAACTGGAGAATGGTTGGGTTAATTATGGTATATGAATGTTATAGAATATTATTGTTCTGTAAGAAATGACCAGAAGGATGAATACAGAGAGGCTTGGAGAGACTTACATCAACTGATGCTGAGTGAAAGGAGCAGAACTAGGAGATCATTATACACTTCAACAATGATACTGTATGAGAATGTATTCTGATGGAAGTGGATATCTTTAACATAGAGAAGAGCTAATCCAATTCCAATTGATCAATGATGGACAGAATCAGCTACACCCAGAGAAGAAACACTGGGAAATGAGTGTAAACTGTTAGCATTATTTGTTTTTCTCCCCAGTTTTTACCTTCCGAATCCAATTCTTCTTTTGCAACAACAACAACAACAAAATTCGGTTCTGCACATATATATTGTACCTAAGATATATTATAATATATTTAATATGTATGGGAATGTCTGTCATCTAGGGGAGAGGGTGGAGGGAAGGAGGGGAAAATTCAGAACAGAAGGGAGTACAAGGGATAATGTTGTAAAAAACTACTATGCATATGTACTGTCAAAAAATGTTATAATTATAAAATTAATTTAAAAAAAGATGTAGTTCCAAATTGCTCCCCAATTTACAAATTCACCAACAGTATATTAATGTCCCTGTTTTCCCACAAGCTTTCCAACAGTTATCATTTTCCTTTTCTGTCATATTAGCCAATCTGATAGATAGGAAGTAGTACCTCAGAGCTGTTTTAATTTCCATTTTTCTAATCTATATGACTTTAGGTAACTTTGATTATTTTCTTCTGAAAAGAGTCCATTAATATCTTTTGGCCATTTATCAATTGGGAAATGACTTGTATTCTTATAAATTTGACAGAATTCTCTGTATATTTGAGAAATTTAGGCCCCAAAATGGAAACTCCAAGGAGTATTGTACTAAATTCCAGAATTATCAGATCAAAGAGAAAATAGTGAAAGCAGCCAGAAAAAAAGAATACAAATATCGAGGAGCCATAATCAGGATTACCCAGGACCTAGCAGTTTCCACTTTAAAGGATTCCTGGAATACAATATTCCAAAGGGCAAAAGAAATTGGGCTGCAACCAAAAATCAACTATCCAGCAAAATTATCTTTCAATGAAAAAAGATGAACATTCAATGAAATAGGGGATTTTCATTTATTTTTGATAAAAAGACCACAGCTAAACAGAAAATGTGATCTTTAAATACAGAAATCAGGAGAAGCATAAAAAATGTAAAAAGGGGGAAAAAAACCATGTTTTTTAAAGATTAAAATGTTTACATTCCAAATGGAAAGATGATATGTTCAACTCTTGAGAACTATAACTTTGTTAGAGGTATACTTAGAAGGTGTAGGTATAATTTGACTTTATTGTGATGATATAAAAAAAAGAAACTAGGGGTGAAAGGAGATTGTACTGGAAAATGAGAAAAGGGGGGTAAAATGGGGTGAATTACTTTATATGAAGAGGTAAAAAAAAAGATCTATTACAGTTGAAGAAGAGAAGAGAAGGAGGAAACATTTTATGAACTTAATCTCATCAGATTTGGCTCAAAGGGAGAATATCAGAATATTTAGTTTTATATAGAAATTTGTCTCATCCTATAAAGAAGTTGGAGAAGAAAGAGGAAAGCAAAGGAGGAGGTAATAGAAGGGAGAACATTAGTAAAAGGGGATAGGGATAAGAAAGGGGGGAAAGACTGTAAAAGGGGAGGCCATTTTTGAGGGAGGTGGTGATCAGAAGCAAAATGCTGATAAGGAGGGAAAGAAAAGAGAAAGGTATAACTTGGGGAAAATAAGATGGCTGAAAATACAGAATAATTTTAACAGTGAATGTGAATGGGATGAACTTTCCCATAAAATAGAAACAGCTGACAGGATTAAAAGCCAGAATCCTGCAATATGTTTAAACTTAAATACAAAATAGGAAAAGGAAAAAAAAAACTGTCATGTGCACAACAAAACATTAGTGAGGATTCAAAACATAAAGCAATAAATTTCCATTTAAAGAAAGCCTATATAACAAATACTATATATTGTGTTCAGAGTTGTCCATGTTTTCTATCCTTCCCTGAGGGTTTTCTTTTTGTTTTCTATAATGTACTTCCATTCTTTCCCCCCTCTTTCCCTCCTTTTCTAAGAAGACTATAATTAAGCATGGATATACACATACATACATATACACATATATCCACATACATATACAGTTATCTATAATCATACACATGTATATACATATACATTCATATGTATCTATATAAAACCATACTATGTTTATTATCTGTTTCTCTGAAGGTGATTAACATCTTTCATATGTCTAAGCCTTTCCACATTTTTCTAACTCCACCAACTCATCATTTCCTCCACCACAGCAATATTCTAATCTTATGCCATCTAAGCTATTTTAATAGTCTAAAACAATATTGATTAATATGGCTGACATATAATTTACTTATTTTCTCTTTTGACTAAAACTATTTTGGCTTTAACTTCTCTGGGATCATGATTTTTCTACATAAATTCTATTCCCGATATTTATGTGTATCTCTTATTCCCTATCCCTCCTGAATTCTCTGATTTCTATTTGTTGGGGGCAGTAGCCCCCTTTTGATATTCCTTGTTTGATCTTTGATTACAAGATCTGGCCAGGGACACTGATACATTGTTGGTGGAGTTGTGAAAGAATCCAGCCATTCTGGAGAGCAATTTGGAACTATGCCCAAAAAGTTATCAAACTGTGCATACCCTTTGACCCAACATTGCTGTTATTGGGATTATATCCCAAAGAAATACTAAAGAGCGGAAAGGGACCTGTATGTGCCAAAATGTTTGTGGCTTTTTGTTGTAGCTAGAAACTGGAGGTTGAATGGATGCCCATCGATTGGAGAATGGTTGGGTAAATTATGGTATATGAAGGTTATGGAATATTATTGCTCTGTAAGAAATGACCAGCAGGAGGAATACAGAGAGGCTTGGAGAGACTTACATCAACTGATGCTGAGTGAAATAAACAGAACCAGAAGATCGCTGTACACTTCAATGCTGTATGAAGATGTATTCTGATGGAAGTGGATATCTTCAACATAAAGAAGATCCAACTCACTTCCAGTTGATCAATGATGGATAGAAATAACTACACCCAGAGAAGGAACACTGGGAAGTGAATGTAAATTGTTAGCACTACTGTCTATCTACCCAGGTTACTTATACCTTCGGAAGCTAATACTTAATGTGCAACAAGAAAATGGTATTTACACACATATATTGTATCTAGGTTATATTGTAACACATGTAAAATGTATGGGATTACCTGTCATCAGGGGGAGGGAGTGGAGGAAGAGAGGGGGTAATTAGGAAAAATGAATACAAGGGATAATATTATAAAAAAAAGATAATTGTATAAATATGTTTACATATATTGAATATTGTATAGCATATATTGGATTGCTTACTATCTAGGAGAGAGGGTGGGGGGAGGAGGGGAAAATTTGGAACACAAGGCTATGCAACTGTCAATGTTAAAAAAATAATGCACGCATATTTTTTGAAAATAAAAAGTTTTAATTTAAAAAAAAAAAAAATCTGGCCAAACCAGTTTGGGCTATCTGAGCTAGTTTGGGTTTTCAGTCCCCATTCTAATGATCTGAAATTCCTTTTTGGGGAGAGACAGAAGGAGATAACAAAGAATTCCTGTCTCATTTATAACAACAGAGAATTCCTGTCTTATTTACAACAAGAGAATTCCTGTCTTATTGACAAATATCTCCGGAATCTCTTGGATAACATCTCTGTGCAAACATTGTTTTGATGATCTAGTTATGTATATAAGGTAGGTTGAAAAATGGAATCTTTGCACTTGGTGTATACCAGCCTAGTGCCCGCCAACTGGTGTCCCCTTGCAGGCAGTTTGGTCTTCCTGAAAGCCAAACGCTTGTCTATCCCTTTACTATCAATAAAGACTTTGTTTCCATACAGCATTGAGTAGCAAATTCATTTGCTACGGAACCCGAGCCTTGGTTACTTTGGAGAAGGACAGAGGTTAATCAGACTCAGGAGAAAAGGAACTGACCCATCTCAGTTTAGAACCTCAGTTTACTCCTCATCATATTTACTATCTTGTATTCCTATTACTTAATATACTCCCCTCTAAGGATCACTCCCTTTCCTCTGCCACCAACTCTTTCTCCTTGTTTTTTTATTTGTATCTGAATTTAGAAGATTTTTATAGGCTTTCAAATAAACATGTTGTTTCTTTTTTTATGCCATTTCCATTAATCTTATTCCTATTCCCCTTAATCTATACACCCTTCTATATCCTCCCATACTTTTTCTTCATCTTATTACTTTATAAATTTAGAAGACTTTTATTTCCTTCTAAATGTATATGTTATTCTCTCTTTAATCCAGATTTGATGTAAGGGTTCACTCTAAAAATTCTTCCCATACCCTATTTCCTATTCCCCCTTCCCTCTACCTTCTTTCTGAATTTATAAGGCTATTATATCCTTCTAAATATATACATATATGCACTGTTTCCTTTTTTAACTCATTCCTGATGAGAGTAGGGTTCCAGAACTACCAGATCTCTATCCTCCATCTAATTCCTCTGTGTCAGTTCTTCTTGCACCTCATTTGTATAATTATTTTTATTTTTTCCTACATTGTTTTGCTTTTTAGAATCTCATCATACTCAGATCTACCCCAATCTTTCTTTTAAATTACCCAATTATTAATGACAATCTTAGACATACAGTTTATTGAGTCCCTTGTAATTAGTTTCTCATGCTTATCTTATATTTCTCTTGTATCTTATATGTCAAATTTTCTTTTAAGTTCAGGATTTTTTGCAACAAAATCTTGAAAGTCTGGCAATCCATTGAATATCCATTTTGTTGTTGCTGTTGTTCAGAATTGTGCTTAACTTTTCTGAGTATGATATTTTGGGCTACAACCCCAGTTCTTTTGCTATTTAATATATAGTGTTCCAAGACCTGCAGTCTTTTAAGGTAGCCACTGATAGATCTTGTGTGATTTTAATTGTGGCTCTACCATGTTTGAATTGTGTGTTTTTTTTCTTGTTGCTCATAATATTTTCCCCTTGACCTGGGGGTTTCAAAATTTGGCTATGATATTCCTGTAAATTTTCCTCATAAGATCTCTTTCAGGTAGTAGTTGGTGGATTCTTTTTCTATTTTTACTTTCCCCTTTTTGTTCTAATACTTCAAGACAATTTTCTTTATTATATTATTATATCACTATTCTTTTTTTGATCATACCTGATACTTTTCAGTAGAGCAGTTATTTACATTTTCTCTTTTTGATCTGTTCTCCAGATATCTTTATAAGCTGTTTCATATTCTTTTCTATTTTTTAATTCTATTTTATTTTATTATTTCTTAGTTTCTTATATCTTTTTTGGCTTATCCAATTCTAATTTTCAAGCATTTTCTTCCCTAAGATTCCTTTTCCACTTGGTTGACTTTCTTTTCATAATATTCTTGTTTTTCTTGGGTTGTATTTATTTTTCTAAATTTCCTCAATCTCTTTCATTTGATTTTAACATCTTTTTGAGTTCTTCTGTGAATTGGGGGGGGGGGGCAGGTGACTAATATTATTCTTTGAGGTAGAAGAGTCTTTTTTTGCTTCACTATACTCCTCTGAAGTTTTTCTCTATTGCCTGTTCATTTTTTTAAAAATAACAATTTGTTGTTGTAATCACAGTCCTCAAGTATGCATAATGGTGTCTCTGGCCTCAGATCTTCCTTCAGTTCTCCCCTTTGGTCTAAACTGAATTGAAACCAAGAACTCTACCTTCCTATCAATGCCCACAACCAGTGCCTAACCTAGTGGCTCCTGCACTCACCAGGGGTGTGTGTGCTGTTTTCTTCTCATCTAGAGCAGAGTCTGGGTAGTGTAGCTGGGCTTGGCATCCCTTATCACCAGAAGTTCCCTCAATCTTCCCCAGCTCAGATGCTTGACTCCCCTCACTATCAGAAAAGTGAAAATTACTGTGGCTGAGGCTGAGAATACTTCCCAATCCAGCTAGCCCCAGGGCTTGCAGTTTTCTGTTTGAACAAAGCAAGCCAGGAGGTATTTACACTTCATATGGATCCAATCTCCAACCCAGTATCTTTCTCTTATTTTCTCCAATTATCCCAGGAGGACCTCTATTCTGGTCCAGCTCTTGTTTACTTTTACCCCTTTATGTTCACCCTGAGACACTATTTTAACTTGTTTGTGGAGTAAATTTGGAAAGCTTGTAATTTTCTGATTTACTCTAGTTTCTTCCCAGAATCCTCTCTAGTTTTTCTTGATAATTTCTGGAAATATGATTTCTATACTGTTTTTGATCATGGTTTTTGGATACTCCAATACTTCTTATATGCTTCTTCTCTCTTCAATCAATTTTCTAGGTCAATTGCTTTTTCAATGAGATATTTCACAATTTCTTCTATATTTGCCATTCTTTTGACTTTTTTTTTCTTGATCTCATAAAGTTATTAGCTTCCATTTACCCAATGTGAATTTTTAAGAAATCCTTTTTTTTTTTTTTCAGAGAGCCTTTATACCTCTTTTTCTATTTGGCCAATTTTGGTTATTAAAGTATTATCTTCAGCATTTTTTCTGCCTCTTTTTTACCAAACTGTTGAATCCTTTTTTATCATTTTCTTGCACAATCTCATTTATTTTCCCAATTTCCTCCCTACCTCTCTTACTCAGTTTTTAAAGCCTTTTTTGAGCTCTTCCAGGAATTCTTTTTGGCCTTGTGTCCAAATCACATTTTTCTTTAAGGATTTGTATGTAGATGGTTTGATTTTGTTGTCTTCTGAGTTTGTGTCTTGATCTTTCCTGTCACCATATAACTTTCAATAGTCGAATTCTTTTTTTTGTTCTTTGCTAATAAAAAATCATTTTTTTTACTTTTAACTTTATATTAATATTGATTGCTTTTGGAATGAAGGGGACACAGTTCCAAGTTTAAAGATTTTGTGCCATTGTTTTTAGTAAGTTTTTGGTTTTTTCAAGGTGATATGATCTAAGAAGAAATGTGATCATTGCTTTCCTGGCCCATGTTTTGGTCTGTGAGTAACATAAGCACTCTTTTTTGCCTTGCCCTGGGACTACAAACTAGAACTGTGTGGGCAATGTAGAGAATCCCATAGCCAGCAGCAGCAAAGAGTATGCCCAAATTTCCTTCTGACCTCCTTACTATCTGTGGGCTGAGAGTTTCCAGAATTGCTACTGTTACTGATGCAACCATCTCCAAAGCCTGCTACTGGCTTATCAGAGTACAGTCTGTACTGTACTGTTCTCCAGTCCTGATCATCAATCTGGTAAAAACAGACATTTCCTGATGACTTCCCAAGTTGTTTTGAGTTGGAAAAATGTTTCAAACTAATACTTTGTAGGCTCTACCATTTCAGAATTTGATTTGAAACATTTAAGTTTTTTTGGAGGGGAATTTGAGATCGTTCAAGTGAGTTCCTGCCTTCACTCCACCATCCATACTTTTTCCTTAATGTGATCATAATTTCTAATCTAATTTTCTAATAAATTCTCAGATTATTATCAGAACATATAGCTTTATTAATAAAAATACAATTTGGTAAATATACAACTTTTAGATTTGTCAAATTGTTATACAAGTAGCAAAACAGCTTTTAAGGTGGAGATTGTTGTATTTGGAAGATAGTTTAAGGAAAGAGAAAAAATTGAAATAGAGAGTTATTTCTTCATTTTGTTGTCTTGGTAACTAAAGCAGCTGTTTCAACTGTTTTCTATTATTTTCCATTACTGTCACCAGAAAGAAAATTTTGAAATGGGAAATCAGATGTATAAAACATATAATTAATCTCCTTGAAAATGGCCCATTAAAATAATGTCAGTGGACATGAGGATAAAAAATTATTCAAACAAAAGAAGTAGAATAATATAAACTAAAAGCAGAATGTATTGTACAAATTATCTCTTTAATATAGTCATATTAAAGATGTTGCAATAAACCAAAAATCTCTTTGGCCGGAATCAAATGAGGCCCCAGGCAGACATGTCTTACTGAGTAACCATACTCATAGAGGAAAAACCTTTTTAGTGCCAAAATCTTCAATAGAAAGTGCTAATATTTCTAATAACTCAAGTTACAAAAAGTATGGCTTTGTGAGATAATTTTTTTAAAATTCAGCCCTTAGCAGCCTTGCATAAAGGAGAGTCCACCCAGATGGATTTACATGTGAATTCTACCAAACATTTAAAGAATAATTAACTCCCATGTTATATAAACTATTTGAAAAAAAAATAGGGAATGAAGGACTCCTACCAAATTCCTTTTATGACACAGACATAGTACTGATACTTAAACCAGGTAGATTGAAAACAGAGAAAAAAATTATAGACCAATCTCCTTAATGAATATTAATGCTAAAATCTTAAATAAAATATTAGCAAAAAGATTACAGAAAATCATCCTCAGGATAATACACCATGACCAAGTAGGACTTATACCAGGAATGCAGGGCTGCTTCAATATTAGGAAAACTATTAGCATAATTGACTATATCAGTAACCAAATTAACAAAAACTATATGATCATCTCAATAAATGCAGAAAAAGCATTTGATAAAATCCAACACCAATTCTTATTAAAAAACACTTGAGAGTATCGGAATAAATGGACTTTTCCTTAAAATAAACAGTAGCATCTATTTAAAATCATCAGTAAGCATCTTATGAAATGGGGATAAACTGGAACCATTCCCAATAAAATCAAGAGTGAAACAAGGTTGCCCACTATCACTATTACTATTCAATATTGTATTAGAAATGCTAACTTCGGCAATAAGAGTTGAAAAAGAGATTAAAAGAATTAGAGTAGGTTGAGGAAACCAAATTATTACTCTTTCCTGATGATATGATGGTATACTTAGAGAACCCCAAAGATTCTACTAAAAAGCTATTAGAAATAATCCACACCTTTAGCAAAGTTGCAGGATACAAAATAAACCCACATAAGTCATCAGCATTCTTATATATCACTAACAAAATCCAAGAGAAATTCCATTTAAAATAACTGCCAAAAGTTTGGAAATCTGTTAGGATTCTTACAACTTAGTTCACACCTTTAAAGGAGTTCAAACCTTTAAAGGAGTTTACACCTTTAAAGGAATTCACTTATTGGTCCACACATGAGATTCACACCTTTAAAGAAAACATACTTTTAAGGAGCTCCCACAAGCCCATTCTCTGGGAGGATATAAGGAGCTAGGATTCAATGGGGAGAGTCAGAGTCTGGATTGAGGTAAGGAGAGGACTTCCCAGGAGAACTTCAGGAAAGCTTGAAGAGATTCAGAGAGCCAGGATTTCAGTGGAGAGATTCGCAAGTCCAGGAGATTCACAAGTCTAAAGGAAAAGCCTGCTCATGGACTTCTGGGAGATTCACAACTAGGATTGACTTCTGGGAAACCCACAATCCCACACTCTTGGAGGTGGATTCCCACATTCTAGGAGATTCCAAGGCAAGAGTCATTCAAGATTGGACCATGGTGTTGGCTGGAGACCCTTGAACAAGAGCTCTTTCAGGAACCAGAGAGAGAGAGAGGCCTCTAAGAAAGCTAGCTGAGCCCCAAGTGAAGGAGACAAGACTTGAAGGAGAAAATAAAGGATCTGGAGATAAGATTTGGAAAGAGACAGTAAAAGACTTTAACTCCTGGCTACATTTTGGGATTATTGAACTGAACTGAAACTAAGGCTGCCTCCAGAAGCTCTCCAAGAAGACCTGCCCCCAAGAGACCAATTACGACTTAGAGAAAAGAGAACATCACAGGAATCTATCTGCCAAGGGAAAGTCAGGAATTATATGAGCAAAACTACAAAACACTTTCCACAAATAAAGTCAGATCTAACTAATGGAAAAATATTAAGTGCTCTTGGATAGATAGAGCAAATATAATAAAGATAACAATACTATCTAAACTAATCTATTTATTTAGTGCTATACCAATAGCAATCAGATTCCCAAAAAACTATTTTAATGACCTAGAAAAAAATAACAACAAAATTCATCTGGAACAACAAAAGGCCAAGACTTTCAAGGGAACTAATGAAAAAAAAAATCAAATGAAGGTGGCCTAGCTGTACCAAATCTAAAACTATATTATAAAGCAGCAGTTACCAAAACCATTTGGTATTGGCTAAAAAATAGACTAATTGATTAGTGGAATAGGTTAGGTTCAAAGGACAAAATAGTCAATAACCTTAATAATCTAGTGTTTGACAAACTCAAAGACCTCAACTTTTAGGATAAGAATTCACTGTTTTTGAAAACTGCTGGGAAAATTGGAAATAAGTATGGCAGAAATTAGGCATTGAATCACACTTAACACTGTACACCAAGATAAGGTCAAAATATGTTCATGATCTAGGCATAAAGAATGAGATAACAAATAAATTAGAAGAATGTAGGATAGTTTATCTCTCAGACCTCTGGAGGAGGAAGGAATTTGAACTAGAGATCATTATTGATCACAAAATAGATAATTTTTATTATATTAAAAAGTTTTTGTACAAACAAAACTAATGTAGACAAGATTAGAAAGGAAGCAATAAACTGGGAAAACATTTTTATATCCAAAGGCTCTAATAAAGGCCTCATTTCTCAAATATATAGAGAATTGACTCAAATTTATAATAGTTCAAGCCATTCTCCAGTTGATAAATGGCCAAAGGATATGAACAGACAATTTTCAGATGAAGAAATTGAAACTGTTTGTAGTCACATGAAAAGGTGCTCCAAAAAACTATTGCTCAGAGAAATGCAAATTAAGACAACTCTGAGATACCACTATACACCTGTCAGATTGGCTAAGATGACAGGAAACAATAATGCCCAATATTGGAAAGGATGTGGGAAAACTGGGACACTGATACATTGTTGGTGGAATTGTGAATACATCCAGCCATTCTGGAGTGTGATTTGGAACTATGCTCAAAAAGTTATCACTGATCTATTCTTTTTGTACAGCAAAATAACTGTTTGGACATGTATACATATATTGTATTTAATTTATACTTTAACATATTTAACATGTATTGGTCAGCCTGCCATCTGAGGGAGGGGGTGGGGAGAAGGAGGGGGAAAATTGAAGCAAAAGGTTTGGCAATTGTCAATGCTATAAAATTACCCATGCATATATCCGGCATATATCTGGTAAGTAAAAAGCCATAATTAAAAAAAAAAGTTATCACTGATCCAGCAGCATTACTACTGGGCTTATATCCCAAAGAGATCTTAAAGAAGGGAAAGGCACCTGTATTTGCAAAAATGTTTGTGGCAGACTTCTTTGTAGTGACTAGAAACTGGAAACTGAGTGGATGCCCATCAATTGGATAATAGCTGAATAAATTGGGGTATATGAATGTTATGGAATATTATTGTTCTATAAGAAATGACAGGATGATTTCAGAAAGGCCTGGGGAGACTTGCATGAACTGATGCTGAGTGAAAAGAGCAGGACCAGGATATCATTATATACTTCAACAACAATACTATATGATGATCATTCTGATGGACGAGGCTCTCTTCAACAATGAGATGAACCAAATCAGTTCCATTTTTCCAATAATGAATAGAACCAGCTACATCCAGCAAAAGAACTCTAGGAAATGAGTGTGAACCACTACATAGCATTTCCAATCCCTCTGTTTTTGTCCACATGCATTTTTTATTTCCTTCACAGATTACATTATTTCTTTTTTTTTCCCCTGAGGCTGGGGTTAAGTGACTTGCCCAGGGTCACACAGCTAGGAAGTATTAAGTGTTTGAGACTAGATTTGAACTTGGGTCCTCCTGAATTCAAGGCTGGTGCTCTATGCACTGTGCCACCTAGCTGCCCCAGATTACATTATTTCAAAGTCCTATTCTTCTTGTGCAGCATAATAACTGTATGGGTATATACACATATATTATATTTAACATATTTAACATGTATTGGTCTACCTGCTATCTGAGGGAGGAGGTGGGGGGAAGGAGGGGAAAAATTGGAACAAAAAGTTTTGCAATTGTCAATGTTGAAAAATTACTCATGCATATATCTTGTAAATAAAAAGCTATACTAAAAAATAAGTAAAGGAGAGTCCATCAAGCGTAAATAATGGAGAATTTTTACTTATATAAAAATAGAGAATTTGAGAGATGTAAAGGACTTTAACAACCATATGGTCCAACTTCAACTTATACACAAAAGAAATCTTTATTATAACATATCTAACAAGTAGTCAACCAGCAAGTCTCTGCCTGAAAATCTCTAAAGAGAGAATTCACCACCTCTTTAAAAAAATCTATTCTCATTTTTGAATAGCTCTAATTGCTAGTACCCTTTTTTCAAACTGAAACCTAAATTTATCTATTTGCACATTCTTACTAAATCACTTCTCTCCAAAATAACAATATGCAAGTCAATCTATTTCTGAATGGGACATTTACTACATAATATTTTTTTATTCAACCAAAAGCAATTATACAAATTTCACCAAGGTAATCTGTAAGTATAGTTAGAAATAAGAGTAAAACATTCAGATAAAATACCTAGATAGTTGGAAGTCATCTGTGGCTGATAATTTAACATAAACTCCTTAAGAATAAAGAGCATATAAGTGAAGTGAGTTCATAATAAAAGAACATTGTATACAGCAACAACAAGACTATGTGATGAAATTGGTTCTTTTCAACAATGAGGTGATTCAGGCCAATTTCAATAGACTAGTGATGAAGAAAGCCATCTGCATACAGAGAAAGGGCTATGGGACTGAATGTGGATCCCAAAATAGTATTTTCACCTTTTTTTGTTGTTTTCTTGCTTGGTTTTTTTCTCATTTTTTTTTCTTTTTGATCAGATTTTTACTGTACAACATGATAAATTATAAAGATAAATTTATAAATTATAAAGAATTACACATATTTAACCTATATTGGATTACTTGCTGTCTAGGGGTCCTGATTGGGGGGAAGAGAGGGAGAAAAATATGAAACACAGGGTTTTATAATACAGAACACAAGGTTATCTTTGCATGTATTTTGAAAAATAAAAAATTATTATTAAAAAAGAAAAAAATTAAAGAGCATATCTTGAGGCAGAGCCAAGATGATGAACTAGAGACAGTAACCTAGCTGAACTCTCTTAACATTCCCTTCCAGGAAAGCAAATTTTGATAAAAGAATACAGTAGTAACAATATTAAAGATTAAAACCAGAGAGCAAAGTAAAAACAAAAAGAACCCACCAATCAACTTCAAAGTACCTCAGAGAAAATATTAGGATTTTCAGTCCAAATCCAGAACATCCACATCAGAGAAAAATCTTGGAAGTATCCAAAAGGATGCAATTCAAGGTGCAAGGAACCATAATCACATTTACATAAGGCCTTGCAGCTTCTACTATAAAGTAAAGGAGGTATTAGAATACAATATATCAAAAAGCAAAATATCTGGACCTTCAACCAATAATAGTTTGAAAAACTGGACATAATCTTATGGTGACAAAATTGACCATAAAGGACTTTTTAGCATTTTTGATAAAAAGACTATATATGAGTAGGAAATTTGAAATATAGAACCAGGAATCCACAGGACTTTCGAAAGACCAAATTGTTTAAGCAATGAGACAGTTAGTCCCAATATTGTAATGGGGAGAGAAGAAACAAATGTCTCACCAGATCCTGCAAATCTTTAAAGAATAATGGAGTTACAAATTTATGAGAATTCAAGCCATTCTCCAATTGATAAATGGCCAAAGGATATGAACAGGCAATTTTCAGATGAACAAATTGTATTATTTCTAGTCGTGTGAAACTGTCCTCTAAATCATTGATCAGAGAAATGCAAAGTAATGTAATTCTGAGGTACAAACTCAGATTGGCTAAAATAACAGGAAAAGCTAATGATGAATGTTGGAGGGAATATGGGTAAATGGGGATCCTAAAGCATTTTTGGTGGAGTTGTGAACTGATCCAATCATTCTGGAAAGCAATATGAAACTGTGTTCCAGCAGTGTTTCTACTGGGCCTAAATCCCAAAGAAATCACAAAGGAAGGAAAGGGACCCACGTGTGCAACAATGTTTGTGGCAGCCCTTTTTGTAGTGGCAAGAAACTGAATGGATACCCATCAGTTAGAGAATGGCGGAATAAATTGTGATATATGAATGTTATGGAATATTATTATTCTATAAGATATGATTGTGGGCACCAGCCCTGACCTCAGGAAAACCTGAGTTGAAATCCAGCCTCAGACTTAACACTTCCTAGTTGTATGATTCTGGGCAAGTCATTTAACCCTGATTGCCTCAGCCAAAAAAAAAAGAAAAGAAAAGAAAAGAAAAGAAAAGAAACAACCAGCAGGAGGATTTCAGAGAGGCCTGGAGACACTTGCATGAACTGATGCTAAGTGAAATGAGCAGAACCAGGAGATCATTATATACTTCAACAACAATACTGTATGATGATCACTTTTGATGGATGTGGCTCCCTTTAACAATGAGGTGATTCAGACCAGTTCCATTGATCTTGTGATGAAGAGAGCCATCTGCACCCAGAGAGAGGACTATGGGAACTGAGTGTGGACCACAACATAGTATTTCTATGACTTTTGTTGTTGTTTCCTTGCATTTGGTTTTGTTTCCCATTTTTTTCCCTTTTTCTTCTGATTTTTCTTATGTAGCACAATATTTATGGAAATGTGCATAGAGAAATTGCACATGTTTAACATATATTGGATCACTTGCCAAGTGAACTGGGAGTAAGGAGAAGGGAGGGAAAAATTTTAGGACATGGTTTTGTAGAGGCCAATATCAAAAATTATCCATATATATTATTTTGTAAATAAAAAGCTTTAAAAAAATTCCCTTCCAAAAAAATTTAAGATAATACTTTAAATCAAATTTTAGAGCAGCAAAGGAAACAAAAGTCAAGGTGAACTATTTTTCCATTATAAAGTAATTTACAAGGTCAGCAAAATAAATCTTTGATCTGGGGATGGAGGTCTGTCCAAAGCATAGGCATAGCACAACAACAACAGTGGCTTCACCAGCTCCCCAGAAGGAACTAGGGACTGAGGAGGTTGGACAACTGGTCAGAATGAGATTATGGGTGGGCAGCTAGTTGGCACAGTGGATAGAACACCAGCCCTGGAGTCAGGAGGACTTGGGTTCAAATGTGACCTCAGACACTTAACATTCACTAGCTAGGTAACCCTGAACAAGTCACTGAATCCCAATTGCCTTGCTAAAACAAAGAATGAGGTTATAGGGCACCCTTTGTGAGAACCAGGTACAGCTGGCCCTGATTAACAATTCTATTGTCTATATGCAGTTCTAGGTTACAATTTCAGGGGAAAGTGGAATGCTGATGGTTTGTCACAGGAGATCAGGGACCTGGTCATAATTCCAAGGCAAAGAAGAGTACTAGCACTTGTGGCTAAAAAGAACCAGGGGTTCTTTCTGGATAAAGATCAAAGCACAGACCAGGACAGCAGTGACAATACCTCTCCCAAAATCATATCACCTTGAAAGCATCAAAAATTTGCAAACTCCTCGAAGTAGTTCTAAAAACAGCAGCACAAAAACCTAAAGTTTAAGGTGGTCTATCCTCATTCCAAGGTGAGCAGAGTCCAACTTTAACATAAAGTTTAAAAGTAAAGAAATGGGCTAGAAAAGAGGCAAACAATAAAAAGCTACTACAGGGAAGACAAAAGACATACATTCTGAAGAAGATAACAATGTGAAAATAGCTACAAACAAAGCCTTAAAGAAAAATACAAATTGGATCCAAGTCTAACAAGAATTCCTAGAAGAATTAAGGAAGTGATAAGAGTGGTAAAGAAAAAATTCAAAAAACAGACCTTATTCTAAGGGATAATCAAGGAAATCACATTTTGCTAAAAGGTACCATAGACAATCAAATAGTATCAAAATTTTTCACAGCAAGTTTCTCTGATAAAGGTCTCTTTTCTCAAATATGCAGAACTGCGTCAAATTTGTAAAAATAAGAACAAATAAAAGCTATCTAAAAAAACATATTTTAAAATGCTCTAAATCACTATTGATGACAGAAAAGCAAATTTAAACAACTCTGAAGTAGCACCTCACATCTATCAGAAATAACAAATGCTGGAGGATACATGAGAAAATAAATACACTAATGAATTGTTGATAGAATTGTAAACTGGTCCAAACATTTTGAAGAACAATTTGGAACTATGTCCAAAGGGTTATAAAATTCTACATATACTTTAATCAAGCAATATCTCTATTAGGTCTATACCCCAAAGAGATCGAAGAAAAATGAACTGAATCTATATGTACAAAAATATTTATAGCAGGCCTTTTAGGGATAGCAAAGAATTAGAAATCAAGAGGATGCTCATCAATTGAGAAATGGCTGAACAAGTTGTGGCATTTGATTGTGACAAGAGTATTTGTTATGTTAGAAGAAATGATGGAGAGAGGAAGGTGTTTAGAAAAAAAACATTGCAGAACCTAAACAAACCTATGCAAAGTAAAATGAGAAGAACTGGGAGATCACAATGCACAATAACAGAAATGTTGTCATGATGATCAACTATAAGAGACTTGGCTACTCTGATCAATACAATGATTCAAAACAATTCCAAAGGGCTTATCATGAAAAAATGGTATCTATCTTTATAGAGATGACTGATAAACTCTGAGTACAAACTGAAGTGTAATTTTCTCTATTTTTTATTTTTCTTGTTTTAAAGAAATATGACTAATATGGAAAATGGTTTGCATGATTTCACATGTATTTTCTTCTGAGTAGGTTGGAGAAATGTGGGAGAGAGGCAAAGAATTTGGAACTAAAAATTTAAAAAAGAAAAGAATGTTAAAAATAAATACTTTTTAAAAAAGAAGACTATTCCTTGTACTTTCTTTGTATTCCCCATAATGCTTAGAACTATGTTATGTTCACAGCCATAACTCAATAAATGCTTGTTGAATGAATTAATCAATGAAAAAAATGTCATGAGCTTAGACTATATACTTTTTTGGCAATTAAAAAAAAAAAAGCATTCTCTAGAGAAAAAAAAAAGAAATCCTACTGATTTCTTTTGGTATCTGTCAAGTCCAGGCTAGCTCCCTCTGAAGGGCTCAGAATCAGTCCTTGGCCCACGTTGGGCACCAGAATATAATGTTCTGATTGTCTCTCAATTACAATCCTTGTCTGGGAGGAGGTTTCTTTTCTGTATATCTTTTCCTCTGTGAGCAGGTTTCTTGGGTTTCTCTGGAGCCTCCGGCCAGAGAGAAAGTAGAATCTCGAATCCTCTTCTTCCCCTCCAAAAGTGTGGGACTGCTGGACTTGCGAATCTACTGGACGTCTTCTCCTTGACCAATCCAGAACGCTGTTCAGATTCAATGTTGTCTCTTTTTATCCTCCCAGAGAATGGGCTTGTGGGTACTCCTAGGGGCTTATGGGAACTACTTACAATCAATGAATTTGCTCCTTTTAAAGGTGTAAACTAAAGGTGTGAACCCTGAGCTAGAGAACCTAACAGGTGTCACTATCTCTGGACCTTAAATTCCTTTTCAGTTTGAATGCCCAGAGAGGGCAATTATCTTGGGTTATTAGTGTAATCCTGTGGAATCTATAAGATCAAAACTATAGTCATGAAGCCCCCACCACTAACAATCAGCCAGCCAACTCAATCTGTTCTTAGTAAAGCTATTTAAGCAAATGTCTTATTGAGAATAGTAGTTACAAAATATTCTCTCCAAAAACCAGAAGTATGCTCTCTCACAAGTAAACATATTATCCAGCAGAAGTTGTCTCAAACTTAGAAGTAAAATGGTATTAGACATACAATTCATAATTACTCATAATGTAGGGGGTGGAGGTCCTTTCTCTTCTGTAGAGTTCTCTGGCTAGGTTCCCTGCTCCTCTGTAAAGCTCAACTCTTGATTGCTAGGGTTAGGGTCATTGAATCTGCTTCCTTTTTTAGATGACAATCTCTTTGTATTTATATCTGTCTGGAGTGTCAAGTCTGCTCCTCATCTAATATCCTATTGATCTATTGCTTCCCCCCTAAGCCTAAATGGATAATGTAAAGAGAGAGAAAATAGAAGAATTTACTTCATACTGATGAGGAAACCTCAAAACTCTTAAAATCTGCTTGGACTCTGCCCCACCCCAAGCACAAACAGTTTCCTCCTTATCTTAAAAAACCATTGAATTCTATTCAAATTCTAACCCTGGCTGGAACTCAAGCCAGAAGCCAACCTGGGACTCCATTCATGAGCCCCTTCAGATTATCAAAAGCCCCCCTATTAAAAAGGGCTAAAGTGGAGTCCACTCTTGGCAGAGATCCCAAACATGGCGTCCTTACGCTAGTCATGTCAAGGATTTCTGCCCATCAGAACCAACCCTGGCTCTGATGTCTTTCTACCTTTTAACTTTACTTCCAAACCCCATAATAAACCTCTTTTATCAATCTAGGTTTTCAGGCCTGTAAATTCCTTTACAGAGGACTCTTGCACTGCTACTAGACCTCATTTAACTCTGCATCTTTGCAATGAATCCAAAGGGGTTGCAGGGGAGCTCTATTTGACTCCCTGTACCCTGAACCTGCCACTAGACCTCAATTAAACCTAATTTCATTTAGATACTCCTTATCTAGTTCTTATCAATACACCTAAACCCCTGGAGAGTTTTCCTTTTTAGGTAGTTACTGGTTTTCAATAATGGTTTTCCAGTACTTAGCTATTTAAATCCTTCAGAGGTTTGGTAAATTTATTTGTAAGCTCATCTCTGGGCAATTTAACATTTCATTAATAATTTGTAATTATATTCTTTGTTTTTGGTGACTATCCTAAAATGAAGAGGGAATTCTCCCCTCCATTCTCCACTCCTTTCTAGAGACAGCTGGTGGTACAGTAGATAATGCATCAAACCAGTCATCCAAGTTCAAATCCAGTTTCAGAAACTTATTATGTGAACTTCCAAAAGCCACTTAGCCTCTGTTTGCCTTTGTTTCCTCAACTATAAAATGGGGATAATAGTAGCAAGATTGTTGTGAAAATTAAATAAGATTTTATATGTGTGTGTGTGTGCCTTGCATATAGTAGGTACAACATAAACATTTATTCCTTTCCATTTCTTCCTCTTGTAACAAAGAAAAATAAGTCAAACAAAACCAAATACAACATAATGCCCATTCTAGATTACTTTCTCTATCCACCAACACAAGTTTGTAGTTTGGGTCTCCAAGAAGGACATATTATTCTACAACTATACATGCTGTTGTTGTTTGTCCTTCATTCTTGAAGAATGATGCAGGTTGTGGTCCCTTTAAGACTAGTCCTTTCAGATTGATTTATTCCTTTCTGATTCCCAACCCCTCATAGCTGAAGAAGCTAGGACTTTTGACTCACAAATCCTGGTCAAAAGCACCCTTTTGAATTCCAATAGGAGATATCCGGGTTCTCACAACCCCCACTGGATCTGAGCCAACTTGGGCTGTCCCAGCCCCCATTCTAATGATCTGCTCAGGTTTCCCAACCCCCACCTAGCAAACTCCCAACTTGGGACCTCACCCATAGGCCCCTTTAGCTAAATCTCTCCTTATAAAAGAGCCAAGCTGGAGTCCTCTCTTTGCAGAGGTTCCAAACATGCTAGCACTGTGCCTGGCGCCCCAAGGACTCTCTGCCCACTGGAATGCTATTTCCGGTGCCCTTTTTACCTCTACCTTCACCTTTTACTAACTAGACTTTAACTTTACTTCCAAACACCATAATAAACCTCTTTTATCAATCTAGGTTTTCAGGCCTGTAAATTCCTTTACAGAGGACTCTTGCGCCACTACTAGACCTCATTTAACTCTGTATCCTTGCACTGAATCCAAAGGGGTTGCAAGGGAGCTCCATTTGACTTCCTGTACCCGGAACCTGCCACTAGACCTCAATTAACCCTAATTTCATTTATTTACCCCAATTCTAGATCTCATCAAGAGGACTATGACATCAGGGAGGTAATGCCATGACAAGCAAGTAAATTGGATTTAATTATAAAAGGGATGTGCACTCTCCTCTGGAGACATTTGCATCCATACAGATCAGAATAAGTGGAGGTGTCCAGGATGCAGTGAAAGACCTTGGCTTTTTTAAGCTTAAGGTCTTTAATAAGAAATGCCCAATCAGTGATTAAGGATAAGTAAGAAATGAAGCAGAAAATGGCCTCTTTCATCCAATCAAAAAAATAGATTGATAGATCAATCGATCAATCAATCTAGGAGGGTAAAACCCTCAGTATTTTTAGCCAAAAACAGAAACAATTGCTATTTATGTTTACTCTAAGCTAATTAGGGCCCAAGTAATGATAAAAATGGGGCCTGGCTGGAGCCTCTGATTGACCAAAACAGTGACAGCCAGAGTGATTTGGGTTTAAGGCTTGGTCCTTAAGAAAAAAATCTAGCCTGAAAATCCTAAGACATCTTGCAAGGTTTCAACGATTAAAATTTACATTTCTTTGGGCAGAGCACCCAGTGGGATCAGTAGACATACACTTAAGAGAGACAAGACTAAGGCAATTCATACTTTTGGCACTGATAGGCCCCAGTGCCTGTGCTCTTTTTATGTTCTTCCCTGTGCATGTAATATCTCTACTAGGCAGACTACTCAATTGGGATCCCTGAGTTTATTCCTTTCAGCAGTTTAACTCCTAGTGGCCAGCATTGGCACTCTTTAATTCATACTCCTCCCCACTGACCTACTTCTTGCTGGATATTGTGTCTCCTTTTGGGCAAATAATGCCTTTACAAGATGCCATAGCCAATGGTGGAACACAAGAGTAAAGTAAAAGAAAATAAAATCCCTTCCTCACTTTGGACATAGTAGAAATATTTAACAAAGATTTAATGATGAAGATGGAATGACAATAAAACATCAAGAAAATAGAGGGTATATGTAGATATAATTTAATTCAAGTTTTTCTTAATCACTATTTTGTCATCAACTTGCTTAAAATATTAAAAAATTTAATACTGTGTGATAAAATATATCAGATAATTCTATAATTTGAAAGATAATGAGAGTTCTACTGGACAGGGATGTCATTTTTTCCCCTAATACCTCAAAATCAACTTCAATATACTAAGTACCATCTCTAAATAATCACAGTGATGAGGTCCTAGGTAACTACATGGGATTATTTATTTCTGTCTGAATAGCCTTTGGAAGTATTAAAGGTTTAGTGTGTTAATTCATTACTAATGGTGAGATTTGAAATAAAGAACAAGTCAGAAGTACTGATGAAATTAAAATACTCCTAGAGGCAAGCAGGGAAGAGCACTGATGGGCATCAATTTAGCCTTACAGGTCCACCCCCTGTGGAGGTCTTGGGAAATCCCAATTTACTAATCCAATCAGACAGCCTTGGTTTTGATTATGATGTCAATCCCCCCAGGTTAAATATCCCCATGGCCTACACCATCTTTGCTGAATCCTTTTGAGTTAGCCAGTCCCAGAGTTCTGCCTTGTGGTGTGTTTCTTCTCACCTCCTTCTCCCATGCTTCATGGTGGTGTTCTCCTCATTATACAGGTGCTTTTAGAATGCTAGACTTCTTTATGGATTTAGCCTGCCAGTCAATAGCATACTCCTACTTCATGTCACATTTCCTTTTTCCTGGTTAATTGTGAATTACACCAGGCAACTTGTCTTTTCCCTTGTTAATTGTTAAAAACCTTTCCTTATTAACTATATGCTCTCCTGATACTATTTCATATTTACTATTACTGGTGTCTATTTTACCTCTTTCTTTTGTCTGTAACCTCTTCTCATAAATAAAGATACCTTTTGACAAATAGAAAGCCACTGTGAATTCTTCACATGTGCCTTGTGCCTTGCACCTCATATGTGAACTAGGAATTGCTACCCCAATCCCAACATTTGGTGCCAACCTCATAATTTGGTGCCAAATCTCACCATTAGTAATGAATTAACACATTAAACCTTTAATACTCCCAAAGGCTATTCAGACAGAAATAAAGAATAAAGAAACACATGTTAGAGTGAAGAAAATCATCATATCCCCAAATCTGTGATTCATAATCTACTTCAACTTTCACAACATTCCCCTGTTAAGTGGGAGTCCTTTGAAAAAAAAATCGCATTAACCCTGACATTAGAAGTACTCAAAAATCTTTGTAGTCAATCAGCAAATATTTATTAAGCCTTACAATATGTCCAGCACTGATAATCATTATAAGTACAGAGTTGACCAGAATATTAACCAAACAACCGATCATCTATCATAGGAAGTTATGCAAAGCAAAGGCAGAAATATGGAATAGAATTAATTAAGGTTGATAGCTCTGTGGCCTCATCTAGACTTTGTTCTTGCTTCTAAGTCTACCGCATGCCAATCCAGGAGCATCATGAGAACTGAGCAAGGCCTCATCCTTCACAGCTACTGTGGGATTTTGTTGGGATAGGTTCCTGAAATAAGTTGGGAAACTCTGATTAATAATCAAGATTTAACAGGAGCTAAAAGGAATTTTTAAAGCCTAAATCAGATGGTTGACTTGAGCCAGGGACTTCAAACTGGCTCAAGAAGGCAATCAAAAGAGTAGACTTATTGATGTCAAAGTTTCTGGGGGCTTATTTAACAGGTTGCCTGCTCTACAATCCTGGGTTATGCACTAATACACCTTTAGCTCCCACTTTGCCAGGGAAAGACTTAATAGCTACTACACACTAGCACATGGAATCGAGAGGTAAGTGAAATAACAGGAAACAAAAGTTTGCATTTCTGAGTATATAGATTTACTAAGCAACACATGCCAATTGCATAAAAAATTTGGTCCAGATTTCCTTAGTGTGGCACTAGACCCTAATTACAGAGGGAAATACATTTTTATGCATTCAAAAGAAAACAATTAACAAGCTATAAAACAGGATACAAGATTAGGTAATCTGGTTTCAAAGTAGAAGAAATATTAGGGATCCAAATTGGGATGGGGAAAGAGAAAAAGTACAATATCCTGAAAATCAAAGGGACATGGAAACAGTAAGCACTTGACTAGTAACCCCAGGATTGCTTGACATATATAATTGTGAAAAAACAAACAAACAAATAAAAAACTCCTTGAATCAATTTTTGGATCTGACAGGGCTCCTTAGTAAAGAGTTTCTAAGAAGTAGATAGAGGTGATCCAGTTTCTCAGACACACAGGACTAAATTCAAACAATGCAATGAAATCTTCTCATAGTTCTCATAGTTTTTTCATAAAATAGAAATTTGACTAGACCAATAACTAAACAGAAAGAAAACTGAGCTAGCTTTAGAACTGTGACACAAGTTGGTTCACTCAATTCTCATAAAGTGACAATGTAACACAGTAAACCCTTTATAAATGCTTGTTGCCTGAATAACTAATTATAGTTGGAAGCAAGGGAAATGTTTCATCTGTGTCTGTTTGCTACCATCCTCAATGACCACCTGATCACCTTTCTTAAGTTAAATATCTAATTCATTGTCTTCTCCTTGTTCCCGGTCCTTTATGCTAGGACACTTTATATGTTGATCCTCTCTAACTATGTTCACCTTCTTGTTCCTCAATTTCTTGAAATCTGAAACCCCATTTCTCTATTCTAACTCAGTCACAGATATCTCTGTTACCCAGATATATTCCATTTCTGTGAACAAAAATTCTAACACTATGACCATAACCTCCTATCATTACTTCTCTGACATTCTTCACCCCTCCTTCCCCTTCCCATTTTCACTTTTATTGCAACCTCCAATTCCCCTATACTTCAATATTTTCTCATAATTATTCCTGTACTGATTTCATCTTCTTCTCTTTTCCATCTACAGGGTATATTTAACCAATTCAAGTCCACATTATCCTATAATCTCAAATCATTAAACTCAATCTCTTGCTAAAAAGTCTGATATTGGACTTGTCCTACTATCTACTGTCTATCCTTCCCTATCATTTGTTTTGTCCCAGCTTTCCAGAGCTAGATAAAATCATACAATTGAACTGACTGGGTCCACTATAAATTTATATTATCTAATCTCAATAGGGCCCACTCTGTATAAAGTCCTTTTATCCCTCCTTAATTGATTCTCTATTTCCTTCTCCAGGGAAATTATTACAAAACTTCTCTCCACAAGCTGCTACAAATCCCCTTCACCCTCTCTCCTGAAGACTTTGTCTAATTTTACTGAGAAAATTTGCTTCAAGTTTCCTCTTCGGACTTTTGTTCATTTGAAAACTCTCTGCCACCATGCTCCACTCCTTTTTCTCCTTTTCTCCACTGTTTGAAAATGAGATGGCGCTTCTCACTGCAGAAACCAATTCCTTTACTTATACCTCTTCATTCTTCTCCAGTAGATTTTCCCCTTAATGGTCTCCCATCTCTAATCTCTAATCAAATCTCTGGTGTCCACTTGTTCAATTCCCACTACTTTCAAATATGCCCAAATTTCCCCCATCCTTAAAATCTTCACCAGACCCCACCACCTCATTATCTTATATTTCTCTTACCTTTCTTAGTCAGAAAAGCTCTAATTGTCAAATCTAATGTTCTTTTCTCAACCTTCATCCTTAATCTCTCCTACATTTGTATACTTTGTCTAGGTTTTCATGGCATTACTGTTTCCTGACTCTCTTCCCAACTTAGAAACCCCATTTAGTCTCTTTTATTGGCTCATCATCCAGATAACAATCCCTTGTTGTCAGTGTTCCCCAAAGAAGGGTCTTAGGTTCTGCTCTCTTCTCTCTCTCTACTCATTTGGTGACCTCAAGTCCCACTAGTTTAATTATCATCTCTATGCAAATGACTCACAGCTCTGTATATCTAGCCCCAGATTCTATCCTGAGCTTCAGTCCTACATCACCAATTACCTAAAGGGATATTTCAAACTATGTCCTAGAGACATTTCACCATATTAAAAAACAGTACTCATTCTTCATCTCAAACCCACCCATCTTTGTTGAAGATACTTCAGGCATTCTTCCAGGCATCACAGTTTGTAATCTTAGCATTATTCTCAAGTCCTCATTCTCCTCCATAGCACATAGTCAATCAATTGACAAATCCATAGCATATATTAAATGGAACTCTTTTAGTCTCCACACAGCCATAGTTCAAGCTCTCATCACCTCTTCCCTGGACTATGGCAATGGCCTTCTAATTGAGCTCAGTGCCTCAAGTCCTTTCCCAGTCCAAAATCTCATTCATATAGTTGCAAAAAGGTTTTTCTTAAGCACAGATCAAAACACTTCCCTATTCAGACAGCTTCCTATTACTTCTAAAATAAAACAAAAACTTCTTTTTTCAGGTTTTTAAAGTCTTTCACAACCTGGTCCCAACCTATCTTTCCAGTCTCATTGAACATTACTCCTCTTCTCATATTCTAAGGCCTACTCCATCAGGCCTCTCTGTTCTTGATACACAGAATTCTACCTCTTATCTCCCTGCCTTTATACTGGTTGTCCCCCATATCTGTAATGCTCTTCCTTTTCAGTTCTGCATCATATTTTCTGTACTTCCATTAAGACAAAGCTCAAACTTCAACTTCTACTTGAAGCCTTTCCTAATTCCCCAACTAATTAATATCTTCTTTCTACAACTTGTAAATAACTATCTATTGCACATATTTAAATGTATAATATTACACATACAGATTGTGTATATCAAGAATACATATGTACTTATATGAACATATATGTAAATTGCACATATAAGTGAATGTATGTATTATACATATATGGTGTCCCAAAAGTTTTAGTGCAGTTTTCAGCATGAAGGACTATGTGTAGTGGCTACATCAGAGAAAGGAATTTACATGAGATATATTGTGAAGACAGAAATGACAGGATTTGGCAATAGACTAGATATGTGTGGTAAATGAGAACCTAAGTCACTTTGAATATGGTGATCTCCTAGATAGGAAAGTTCAGAAGAGGGAAGAATTTGGGGAGAAAGATAATGAATTCAGTTTTGGACATGTTCAGTTTAAGATGAACATAAAACATCCAGTTCAAGATATCTGATAGTTTATTAGAAATGGGAGACTGGAGGTCAGGAGAGATGTTAGAGCTGGATTTAAAAAAAAAAAAAAAAAGAATTGATTGTCTGCAGAGATAACAATTTAATCCATGAAAGCTGATGAAATCACCAGTGAGAAAATAGAGAGGGAGAAAAGATGAGAACCCATGACAGAGCCTTGTGGGATATTAGCAACATTAGCAAGCATGATCCAATGATCCAGCAAAGGAAACTGAAAAGGAACAAAAGGAAGATCAATCTCTGGAATATTGGGTTGAATCTCTCATTGAGTATTTATAGAGATGGACAAGAATTGTCCCAACATGAAAAGGTACTGGTGTCTGACATCTTTGCAACTAGAGGAAGCCCACAATGATGAGATCATGAAACCATCCGAATGATAGTTAACACTTAATTAACAGTTTATAGACATGAGATTTACAAAGTGCTTTATATATATTATCTCAGATTTTTTTGACATGCCTAGGAGATAGAAATAAAAGAATTACTATTCCCATCAAGTGAATTAATCTCAACTCAAACTCTATGCAAGTTTGTAGGTGTCTCAATCGTTTCCTTAAATTATAGTAACTTTTCAATACTTTATTTGGTTTTAAGTGAAAGATATTAACAGTAAGGGAATTTTACTAATATTTATCTTTAAAAGAAATTTAAATCTTAAAAAAAAAGTCTTAACTCAATTCATACAATTGGAACTGCACCACACAACAGCAAACTATTAAAAAATATAGATCATGGGAACAACAGATGTTAACCTGATGATCCCTAATTCAACACCAGATCTTGGTAATGTTGTTGGTGAATCTCATTAAAAAAAGTTCTAGGTTTGGAATCTTTTGTGATTGCATTCATAAGAAGGCCATCCCCTTTATCATTTTGGCAAAGGTTATATGGTAGTACTTTGAAAAAGTTAAAACCATCATAAAACACAAGACATACTAACATTGGACTCAGAAGACTTGGCTTAATAAGCTTTGTGACCTCAGATTAATTCATCTCAATCTGTTTAATCTATAAAATGGGGATAACATTATACTTCCTTTTTGAAAGATTGTTATGCAGATCAAGTAAAATATTGTACCTATAGCACTATAAACCTAATGATTTTAGGCAGCTGGATTTCTTTACCAGCACTTCCCTATGCTAGTGAATTCACAAGTTGTCTTAATGCCTATTATTGTTGTTCTTCATTTTCAAAGATGTCCAAAATGACATTACTGTTGGAATCAAGTGGTTTGGTGGCTGATCAGACCAATACAAGCCCAGAATGCTCTGCAATATGTTGGACACAAATAGTCCATATAAACATTTGGGGGTGGCCTCTCTAATTTTGTATATTTCACATTTCCTTTGGGCTAATTCAATTCTGCTTTGCTCAAAAAGCACAGTACCTTCTCTGACAAGGACATGCCATGCTGGACAGTCCTGTGCCAGTGTCTCCCATGTCATACAATCCATTCTAAAGTTCTTAAAGAGATACCTTGAGAGTGTTGCTTGTATCACTTTTTTTTCTGACTACTTTGTGCTTGCCCTGTGTGAGTTCTCCATAAAATAAATTTTTTGGCAAGCATATATTTGGCATTCAAAAAATGTGACCAGCCCAGCAGAGTCATGCTATCAGTAGAGTTAGAATAGTTGTCAGTTTAATTTGAGAAAGCACATCAATGTCTGTATCTTATTCTGCCAGGTGATTTTCAGAGTCTTCCTAAAACAATTCAAATGGAAGCAAGTCTATTTCTTGGCATTGTGTTGTTATACTGTCCTATGAAATCCAAGCTAGCTCTGGCAATACAAGTGTCAATCTCATTATCAATGTGGACATCCCTGGAAAGGATAGTGCCAAGGTAAGTGACCTTATCCACCGCATTCAGAACTTTACCATTTAGTATAACTCATGCTCCACATATGGATGGTGTGGTGTTGGCTAATGGAAGACCTGTGTTTTCTTGGTAATATAGAGCCTTGCAAGGTGCTCTATGTACATTATGAACTCTACAATTCATATTCTAAATCAAAGATATCTTTTAAGCATGGTAACAACCGTATGAGATTGGCTCTATAGATATGTCCATTTTGGAGACGAGGAAACTGAGGCTCACAGAAGTGTCTTGCCTTAGTTAAGGATAAAATATTAGTAGTTGGGTTCAAGTACTGTTACTGCTATTTACTAGATGTGACTATTTCTAAATGAAATAAAATTATTAGGTGGCAGACAGAACAACATCCTTGAAGTCAGGAAGACCAGAGTTCCAAGTGTGACCTGAGACACTTACTAGTTGTGTGATGCTGGACAAGCCACTTAATGCTGTGTGCCTCCGTTTCTTATTCTTGTAAAATGAGCTGGAGAGAGAAATAGCAAAGGCACTCTAGTGAAAAACCCAAGTGGGGTTACAAACAGTTAGACACGACTGAAATGACTTTACAACTTGAGACCAGTGACTGTGAGGTACAGCTGCAAAGGAGGGACCTACAGAGATGGTCTGAGGACCAAAAAGAGAACATGTCTCTGAACTCCAGGGATTCCTCAGGTCAGATGAGAAAAATGTCTCTTCTAACATGAATCACAACTATTCATTAATTTATTTAGTCTAAGAGAATTACTTAGAGGGTTCAGGGCTTTGTCTAGTGGTCCTCAAATTTTTAAAATAGTGGGTCAGCTCACTGTCCCTCAGACTGTGGAAGGGCCGGATTACAGTACAAACAAAACCTCACGCTGTCTCCGCCCCTCAGCCCATTTGCCATAACCTGGCCGGCTGCAGAAACACCCTCAGCAGCCACATCCGGCCCCAGGCCGGAGTTTGAGAACACCCCCCCCCACCCCCCACCCCCACCCCCCCGTCTAGAGTAACGAAACTAGCATATATCACTGACAGAACTCAAACCTGGATCTTCTTGGCTTTTGAGCCAGTTTAATCATTGTTATGCCACGTTTTCTGTTAGCATCTGACCCTCAACTACTTAGTATCGATGTTTATTTAACTTTGTATTTATGTTGTATACATTTTTGTATGTACTTGCCTCATCCGTTAGGATGTAAGCTTTTGGGGGTAGTGTTTTTAAGTTATCACTTGTATTGCCAGCACAGTGCAGGTGCTTAAACTGAGTTCTGACTTGAAACCCCATCCGGCGGTCTTCTGAAAAGGGAATCAGGTGCTAGTTCAATGATTAGAAACCTTATTGCCTTGGAAAACCCTGGCAGAAGGTGTGGGCTGAGAAAATGTAGGGTAAATTCAGCCCCTCAGCCGCTGGAAAGTTTTAATTTTGTACCCATTAAAAGCTTGAAGTATCTACACCAGATTCCAGTGTTACAAGTTTATATTACAATGTTACAGTGATTAACAGATTAACACTAAGAAATATCCCGTTGGGAGGGGGTTTGTCTTTTCACGGGCTTTGCCCAACTGACTCCTCAGTGACTTATTAAGCTCTAGATTCCGCGTGAAATCGTGGAGGCCGTTTCCACCTGGAGCATTTCAGGTCAAAAAAAATCTCAAATTGGGACCAAAAAAAAAAAATCACCTCACAGGGTTATTGTAAGGAAAGTGCTTGGGAGAACATATATTCACATTATTATAATTACGATCCTCTCTTGGCCCGAGCTCTCTTACTTTTTTATATGTTAGGAGGGATATTTCAGACTGAGGAGCCACATTCCCAACTCCGACCTCTCAGAGAAGTCGGGGCTAGCGCCCTTTCCCTTTCCTGGCCAAAGCACCGACGAGACCACGTAGCCCTTCACACTCCACCCCCGTCTCACTCCTTTCTCACACTCCAACCGCCAAAAGCCAAGTCCCCGCCCCTTTCCCCGACGCATGCGCAGTCGGACCTTCAGGCGCAGGCTCTTTCTGCTCGCTCCTCCCTCGACCCTGGTTCAGGCTCTAGGTTCTCGCGACCGGACTCAGGGATTGCCGCTCCTCCCCCTCAAGGGCTTACAACAAAAGAAAGAAGAGAGGGATTGGAGGGACAACCAGACCACAGGGAAGAACCAATAGACTTCCTTTCCTTTGCGCATGCTTGTTGGGAATGGACCAGAGTCGAACGGGAGATTAAATCCAGTTCTCCATAGTTTAGTGGCGGCTGGGACCGCCACTAAAATAGAATCGCTCAGGAAAACGAACGCGAAGAAAGGGCGGCCTGGGGCAGGGCTAAAAAGCTGCTGATAAAACCCGGAAAAATGGAGCCAGCCTCTGGAGGTGATGGCGCTGCTTTGGACATGCGCAGTAGGCTTTCCACGGGTTCGGGTCCCGGGGTCGGAGGGTCGGGCAGCGAGTCCAAGGGACTCGCTTGCTCCAGTGTCATGTCGTCCCTAGGCGACTGTGAGTTCCTGGTGCAGCGAGCCCGGGAACTGGTGCAGCAAGACCTGTGGGCGGCCAAGGCCTGGCTCATCACCGCGCGCAGCCTCTACCCGGCAGACTTCAATATCCAGGTCAGGGCCCGGCGTGCGCGCGCGTGCTTGTGTTTGGGAACCGGACGTGCGTGGTGGGGGCGCGCGCTCTCGTGTGTCGGTGCAGCTGTGGGGCTGTCACTGCGTGTCCCTGCGTGCGCACGTCCGGGGGTGGGGAGGACCCTGTGCTTGGGGGAGGAGGAAGGCCATGTAGCACGTGTATACGCTACGTTATGGCATATATACTGTACATATGTTTTGTACACATACGTGCATTGTGTGTATACACATATATGCTGTGCGTATAGACTACTTTTTTTTATATAATACAAACGGTTTATATGGCGTGTGTACATAGTTTATGTGTATATTGTGTCTATATTAATGTGTGTAAACATGAGTATACAGTGTATGTATTTTGTGTAATGTTTGTATATGTGTGTAGTATGTGTTTCCGTGTATATTACGTAGTGTGTGTGGATATCACGCATGTCTATATATACAACGTATCACAGTGTGAGTGTATATGTAAAGTGTGAGTGTTGCAGAGTGGGGGATGGGAGGTGGAAGGGGAGTGGGAGAGAGAAGGCGCTGTGTGTGTGTGTGTGTGTGTGTGTGTGCGTGTGCGCGCTCGCTCTGGCCAGGACCACAGAAGGTCCGATTCTAGAGCAGACAGTCTGAACTTGGACTCTGTCACCTTGAGCCGGGCGGCTCAGTAGAAGACCCGAATTCAAATTCTGTCTCAAGCGCTTCCTAGTTCCTTGGTTGTAGGCAAATCATTTCTCTCATGCTCAGTTTCCTCATCTGTAAAATAGGAATAATCATAATAATGGTTCCTCTTTTACTAAGATCATTTTGAGGATTAAATGACAGCATTTGTAAAGTACTTTCCAAACCTTAAGGCACCATATAAGTGCCAGTTATTTTTATATTATTATTAATCTTCATTAAAAGGGAATAGTAATAGCACCTTCTAGGATTGTGATGAATAATCATATTTGTAAAGCATTGAGCTATATAAATTCTAGTTATTATTGTGGTTATTATTATCATTATCAACAGGAGTATCTGAAGGAAAATTCCCAGTGGCATTCTGTGACTCTTTTCTTTATTTCTATATTTTCTGTATTTCTTTTTCATATCCTCTCCTTTTTAAAGTTTTCTTCTCTAGCTGTTCCCTTCTGTTTTAGACACTACTGTTTTCTCCTTCCTCAAATTACTGTATTCTGACTTTGTCCCAGATTCCCTTAGGCAAGTTTATTCTGGGGCTCAGTTTCCTCATCTGTAAAATGAGTAGATTGGATTAAATGAACTTTAAAGTCCTTTCCACTTCTAAGTTCATATGATGTATCTGCTTATCGATTTGCTTGTTGTTTCTCCCTGTAGAATGTAAGCTCCTTGAGGATAGAGAAATGTTTTTCATTTTTGTCTTTGAATCTCTGGTGTTTAGCACATAGCAGGCATTTAAAATTTGAAACTGAATCCTGCTCCTTACTTCTCTCTCTGCTCCCTTTTCCCATTTTACAATACCAGACATTGCTAAATCCCTACAGAGAATGGCAAGGCTAACAGGGCTGCTGATCCCATTGTGCATTGTTTTTAACCCCATGTAGTATCCTCATTACAAAAAAACAAAATCACTCAATTTCTGTGTATTGTTGACATTAAATGTCATGAGCGTGCAATAAACGTTAGCTGATGGTGATGATTTACACCAAGAGTCAGATTAGGAATGAAACAAGCAAGGTTAGAAAATAGCCTTCTCTGGTCCAGAGATGGTGGATAATACCAAATGTGAATGGTTTTGTTTCAGTATGAGATGTATATCATTGAACGGAATGCAGAGCGGACGGCTTCAGCTGGAAGGCTCCTCTATGACATGTGAGTGAAGACAGCTCTTAACATATTTTGACTTGACATATTTTCTTCATTGAATTTCTTCATGATACTTTGTATCTGGTTGTAGAACTAGAAGTACAAGGATTATCTGCAAGCTTACCCAGGTCACTAAGGGTTTATTGTTTAGGAGGGTTGTTTGTCAGTGTAGATAATATTTTTTAAAAAACAAACATAAGATTCAGTGTCCATTCCAAGTCATCCTTCATGCACATAAAC
The DNA here is from genome assembly GCF_048593235.1 of Sminthopsis crassicaudata. Taxonomy (NCBI): domain Eukaryota; kingdom Metazoa; phylum Chordata; class Mammalia; order Dasyuromorphia; family Dasyuridae; genus Sminthopsis; species Sminthopsis crassicaudata. Next base: position 137,972,517 of record NC_133618.1, on the reverse strand, counting down.
TCTTTGCTGCATGTCATTTAAAACCTTTCACAGTTTGGCTGCAGCCTGTCTTTCCAAGCCTATTGCATATTACTTCCCTGGATATAAAAGACATTCCGTCATTGATATTTTCTTGCCTGTACCACCTGCCAAGAACTCATTCCCTTCTCACTTCAGCCCCTTAAAAGCTCTCAATTCCTCAAGTCCCACCTTTGGCAGGCTGCCTGTCCTGTTTCTCCTGGTTGGCAGTGCCATCCTCCCCTTCCCCCACTTAGTTTGTTTACTTTCTTTGTGTGTTATAGAAGCAACACACTAGAGCTCTAAGGAAGCCCAGGAAGACCTGGGCTTACATCCCATCCTGGTCCATGCCAGCTGTGGCCTGGGCCAAGTCACTTCCTGCTCGTAGAGTAGATCTGCATTGTACAAGGAGTTCCCTTCCTTGGGAATTCTGTGAAATCATAGGTCGGTAATCTCTCCCCTTCATAGTTCATATTGAGAAACAGCATGTGTATAGAGCCAGTCTCAGAGTCAGAAAGGTCTGGGCTCACATTCCACTTCTTGCTCTGGCAAGGCATCTCAGGTCCTGCCTGCGTTGGCAGAGGGGCTTTCTTCATCTGAACTTCTTGCTACCAATCAATTTGCCGGTACAGACCAAAAAATTATTATCTGTTTAGTTGGGCACCTGGTGCTTCTTCTCTTTTCCCCTCCCCTCCCCACACCCCTATTAGAATGGAACCTCCATGAAGTTTGGGGTGGCTCGTTGATCTTGTCTTTTGGCACTTAATAAATGCTTATTAGAAGACTAAATGGAAGGTACAAGATAAATACACTGAGCTCCACATGCCTTAGACTTCTGTTGCTTTCTCTTAAGTAGCCTTGTTTTTTCTTACCCATCAATTCCATTTCTCAGTAGTCTCTTTGAGTCTATTAGTATAGAGATAGACCTTTCTTCAATTAAAAGAAAGAAAAGTGGAAGTTTTTGTTTTAATCAAAATTCTTTTGTCAACTTAGCACCACAGAGACCTGAGCAATACAGGATTTCTTTTTTTTTTTCAGCTGCTGTTGGCAAGAAATAATAAAAAATAATACAATAAAATATTTCTTCATTTTGTGTTGGCTGGTCTTAACATTAACATAAGCAGATTTCCTATTTGAAAGTTTAGAATTCTGGTATGTGTGTATTCACACACACACACACACACACACACACACACACACGCACACACAAAACATAAAGGATATCCCAAAAATCTTAGTGCAATTTTAAACTTTAGTAACTTTAGAAGTATATGTCACAAAGTTGCAAAAATTAACGTTTAAAAGGTTAATTAGGTAACATTTTAAAACATAGGTATGTTTCTTATTAAAATTTAACATAACTACTATGTTGTGATAGTAGTTAAACTTTCATCAATAGCTACTTGGTGACTAAAAAATTAACATTTGTCATCCTAGCTTTAAGATCATCCAAAGAACAAGTTTTTGGTGCATATATGACAGTTTTGACAGGACTCTACAATAACAAGTCTGGTGGAGATAGATCAGGTGAACAAGATGCTCAGGAAAAGGACCTCCTCTCCTGATCCACTAATCTGAGAGAGTGTCATCCAGAAATTATCATGTATGCAATGCATAATGACAAGATACTCTGTCTCATTAAAATTGCAAAAATATTAATCAAAATTCATAAAACTAAGTTTTAAAAATATTTTAAATTCAACTTTCAAATAATGTTTTTTATAAGTTTGTAACATAACTTAAAACTGCTCAAGACTTTTGGGACATCCTGGCTATACATATTTTATTTTAAAAGTGTTCTTTTTTTAAAGGTTTGTGAATTTTCCAGACCAACCAGTGGTATGGAGAGAAATAAGTGTTATTACTTCTGCATTAAGGAATGATTCCCAGGATAAACAAACTCAATTTTTAAGAGGTAAGGCATGACAATCCTACATATTATAAAGTAAACTTTCCTGAACCTCAGATTTTCTTAACAATAAAAATTAATGGTCTTGATCCTTGTTTCTAACTATGGGCATTGTTTCTGGCATCTAAATTTGTTTAGATGATGTCATGGAATCCCATGAGCATTTTCTTTGAGTCTCTTAGCATCCTTGGAGAGAAATTAATTTATCATTGTTCCTGAGGAAATGTTCTAATTTAAAATAGGCGACTATTAAAAAGTCTAAAAGTAAACAAGTCAAAAGTACAGAGATGAAGGAATGACTACTATTTCTTCTTTTTTTTAAATAGCTTTTTATTTACAAGATATAGGCATGGGTAATTTTTTAGCATTGGACAATTGTAAAACATTTTGTTCCAATTTTTCCCCTCCTTCTCTTACCCCTTCCCCCAGATGGCAGGTAGACTAATACATGTTAAATATGTTAAAGTATATGTTAAATATATTATATGGACACTTTTTTTTTTTTTTTTTTTTGCTGCACAAAAAAAATCAGACTTTGAAATAGTGTACAATTAACCTGTGAATGAAATAAAAAATGCAGGCGGACAAAAGTAACAGGGATTGGGAATTCTGTGTAGTAGTTCATACTCATTTCCCATAGTTTCGCTGGGTGTAGCTGGTTCAATTCATTACTGCTCTATTGAACTGATTTGGTTTATCTCATTCTTGATGAGGGCCACGTGACTACTGTTTCTTAAGAATTTTTTTGTAATTTTTCCATTTTTTGTTAACACCGAGGAAAAAGTGTCACAGTTGAAGTGATTAGAAAACAGACTATCAAATAGCCAGATTTCTTACAGAATGTAGAGGAAAGAAAGATTGAGATTGTTTTGTCTGTTTCATCTAAAGAAAGGAAACTCATGCATGTCTAGTAAGAGAACACTGAATGATTTTAGGTCTTCATGAAAAAAGAAAAGTGAGACAATCTTTCATATTTGACCATGCAGTAATAGACAGTAAACGTTTATTAAGTTCCTGTTGTGTAGCAGTCACTGTGCTAAATGCAGGGGAGGCAAAGAAAGATTAAAAAGAGTAACTATCCTGAAGGAGCTCACAATCTAATGAGGGGAGGAAACAACAAGCAATTAGGTATGAACAATATGCAAGATAAATAAGAAGTAATCAGTAGAAGAAAGCCACAAAAATTAAATAAGGTAGGAAGGCTTCCAGTAGAAGAAAGTATTTTAGTTGCCACTTGAAGGAAGCCTAGGAAATCCAGGAGGCAGAGATGAGGAAGATGCCAGAACAAACATCCAGCCCACGAAAAAAAACTCAGGGTCAGGAGATGCCATATCTTAATCCAAAGACAATAAGGAATCCATAGTTCTTGTTCTCTAAAAGAATATGTGAAAAAATTGTCATTGGAAGACTGGAAAGGTGAAGGGAGTGTAGAGGGAAGTTAAGAAAGGTTTTTAATGCCAGGTGATTTTATATTTGATCCTAGATATGTTAGAAAGTCACTGAAGTTTGTGGGGGATGAGGGAGGGTATGACATGGTCAGACATGCACTTAAGGAAAATTATTTTGACAGTACTGCTTATGACTAGCAATAACAGAATTTCTGTTGTTAGGCTGCTATTGGCAAGACATAATAAAAATTAATACAACAGGATAATTCTTCATTTTGTGTTGGCTGGTCTGAACATTAACATGTTTTTACTCTTTTGCCTCTGTCTCTTCTCATTTTCCCAAAATAAGAAAAAGAAAATGTTATTTTGTACAGGTCTATTTGAAACCCTTCCTGGTCGGGTACAATGTGAGATGTTACTAAAAGCCACAGAACAATGTTTTAATACATTGGAGCGAGCAGAAATGTTACTTCTGCTTTTGAGACGTTTTCCTGAAACTGTTGTACAACATGGGGTAAGAGATTTAACACAGCTGTACCCTAATAAATATTCCCATTCACTTGATACATTTGTTGTTCTTAGTTCAGAGTGGAAGTGAACCTGATAGCTGGCAAGTAAATTCATATATTTTTTGTGTTGATTTCTATCTATAGAAAACAGTGTGGTAAATAGTAATAGTCTAGATTTTAAACTGAGAATCCTTAGAAATTTGCAGTATTATTGTAAGATATTAAACTTTGTCTAATTATGCTAGGAAAACAGTAACTAAACTGTGATAAAATATGTGTTTAGCAGGTAGTGACTATAAAAATGTTGTATTTCTTGGAACTAAACAATGTTAAATTCCTAATTTTGGTGTGCTTCAGGAATGGGATAACAGTTATGTTTTGAAAGTCCCAATTTGCTTCTGGCTCAATCCCTTCTTTGGTCATATTGCTTTCCTTCTGCTCACTTTACCAGTAGTTCTTTCAACTCTAACTAGTCAGATCTATTCTTCCTTTGACCTCGTTTTCTGTCTTGGTGACCAAATTTTCCTAGTCTTTTACCCCCCCCCCCAAGTATTTCTTTGATTTTAGCTTTTCCTCTTCTGTGCATATTACTTTTTCACCACTGCCATGATGTAGTGTTTTGTAAAATGTATAATCATTAGTTTTACAAATGTGGGCAAAATTACTTTTAAAAACCCTTTCAGCTTGAAGCTAAGAAATTTACAGATGTCCTTATAATTTTAAAAAGAATTCCATCTTTCCTAGTATCTTAAGTTGTTGTGTTTCAGAGCTCTTTAGCATTGACTTCTGCGGCTATAAGAGCAAGTCCTGGTACAGTTACCCCACAGGGAAAAGTTCCCTTCTCTATGCTTCCATATCTTGTTGCAGCAATTTTGATGCTCCATACCTGATGCTTTTTTCCATAGTTTCTGTAAGGATGATACCAATTTCTCAGTTTTCCCAACTAAAATACTGAAAATGAGAATAGGTCTGATGACCTATTTAGGATTTTATTCTTGGCTTTGCCATGAATATTCCTTGATGAAAAATGAGGATATTTGATTTATGAAAGAATAATTCATCTTTTAATATTATATATATAGCCAAAATGTTATTCTGTTTCTATTGTAAACTCTTTATCACTTCTTACCACAGTCTACAATAGAATTTACATTTGTGTACATTTTAAAATAGGTTGGCCTTGGAGAAACACTGTTGGAAGCTGAAAATATTGATGAACAAGAATCCCCTGTCAACTGCTTTAGAAAATTATTTGGTAAGAACAGTTTCCTTATTTCAAACCAAGAAACATCCAGAGAGTTGGTGGGCAGGAAGCTTCCTATTGTAGATGCCAAATGTGTCAGGAGACTCAGATTAATGTAACCATTTATGTATTATGGGATTTTAATATAATGTCCCATTTTTTCAGCACTTTTATATTTTACTTACCCAGAAAAGTATTTGCCACAGTTTTGTTCTTTAATAAGAAATTAGGTCACCAAATTTCCAATGAACTTATATTTTGTTGGTATTCTGGTGGAGAAAAAAACAACCTTTTCTTTTTCTTCCAACAGTTTGTGATGTCCTTCCTCTAATAATTAATAATCCTGATGTTAGGTTACCTGCCAGCCTATTATATAAGTATTTGAACAAAGCAGCTGAATTTTATATTAATTATGTCACTAGGTCTACTCAGACGGAAAATCAGCATCAGGGTAAGTAAACTAGCCTGAGATTGTATTGTCAAATGTTTCCAATCAGAATTTCTTTCTTGTTTGACCTATCAATAAGCAAGTATTTATTAAATACCTACTCTGTGCTAGATATTGACAATATAAAGACAAAAGACACATACACAAGATAATTTCAGAAGGATAAGCTAGAATCTTGGGGTTCAGAGGCAAGATCATCAGGATGTAGCATTTGAACTTCGAAAAAAAATTGGAGTTCCAGTGAGATAAGGAGAGCATATTCAGGACCTGGGCCCAGAACCTGTGTTCAAAAGTGCACTGGTGAGAGATAGACTGTTGTGTGTGAGCAACAGAAAGATACCCAGTCTGATTAGACCATCACATTGGGGTTCGTTTGGAGCCAGTTTGTTCAGGGTTTCAGATGGCAAGTAGAGGAGTATGTATTTAGCCTTAAAGGTAATAGGGGACCTACCAGAATTTAATGAACAAGGAAGTGATTGTCAGATCTCTGCTTTAGGAATAATACTCTTAACAATTGGGTGGAAGATGGGCTGTGGAACAAAGATGAGGGATTAGGAGGTTAAGTGATTTGGTCGGACATACAAGTGAATGTCAGGGCAGGATTTGAACTCAAGCCTTCTTTATTCCAAGGCCAGTGCTCTGTCCACTCTTTTATGCAACTTTTTAAAAGCTGAGACAGAGAAACCAATTACAATTTTTTTTTCAGTAGTCTAGGTGAGAAGGGACAGTGGCCTATAAAATGACAAGGTTTGGCCACTGAATGTGTGTGGGTAGGGACAGTGAGGAATCAGGGTGGCTCTAATGGTACAAACATGAAGGTTGGGCATATGAGTGTGACACAGATATTATCATTACTCCTCCTCATTCTTACTCATATTTACAGCTTCAAAACCAAGCTGGTTTGTGTCCAAACGTTAGGATTCTGATTGTGATGAGTCTTCTTTGGGTTTTTTTGCCAATGACCGTATTTGATAATAAAAGGGAAACTAGCATCTAGGAGACAGAGGCAGGGTCATTAAGAGGGAGCATTTGAACTTTGAAGGAAATTGGAACTCCTACAAGGTGAGAAGAATATATTCTGGACATAGGTGGGAGACGGACAGTTGTGTGTGAGTAATGGAAAGATACCCAGTCTGATTAGACCGTCACATTGGGGGATGTTTGGAGCCAGCTTGTATAGGTTGTATCATTGTAGAAAGAAGTGGATGAAGGAGATGGAAGTTGAGCAGTTAAGATAAGAATGAAAGACGTCTAAAGACTGACCAGTGCTGGAGAACCAGGTAAATGCTGGGCAGTTGTATTGTTTGAATATCTACAATATACCTAGCATGATACCAGTTTTTGCAAGAAATGAAGTAAGATCATCAGGAAGATTCAGTGACAGAGACGATGCAGGCAATAGAATAAGAAGCAATAGAAAACAGTGTAATGTAAAGAAGGGCCATAATGTGTTGTATAGAGATTGCCATGATGGGAGGTGAAAAGCTTCATGAATAAGGAGGAACTTAAGCTTGACTTTGAAGGATAGATAGAAAGTAGGATTTGGAAGTGCAGAGACAAGTAGGGGAAATTTTCTCCACATAGATAAGAAATGAAAAGGTTTAGTGGCTTCAGAGAATCTTTAGAGTAATAGAACTATTTGTTGATGTCTCATTTAGATGTCTTGTCTAATCTCCTACCAGCATGGGCACAATATTTTCCACAGATCTGACTAATTTTGTAGTCTTTTCATATAAAACATTTTCAGGGATAGCTCACTGCCTCATTGGACAAATTACTCTATATGACAACTTTAACGTTGAAATGTTTTTCCTTAACGTTAATTAAATTCTGCTTCCCTGTGATTTTGCTCATTAGCCTTAGTTCTGCCCTCTTTACCAACACAGAGTAACTACTTCCTCTTCACAATGGCCTGTGTAGCCATGTGTTGATGACCGTTATATCACTCAGGCACCTTCCCCTCCCCAAGCCTTCTCTTCTCCAGGTTAAATTTTCCCAGTTCCTTCAACCATTCCTCATAAAATGTGGCATTCAGAACTGAACACAGTATTGCAGATGTGCCTGATCATTGCCGTATACAGTGGGACTGTTACTTCCCTTGATCTGGACACTACTTGCTGTCATACAACATTAGTGCACAGAAGTTATATAGAATGCAGCTCAAAATTCTGTTCCTAGCTATACCAGTGTGTGACCTTGGACCAAAGACTTCGGGACCTCCATGTCCTAATCTTTCAAATGAAGGTAATGCCTCCTGCTTACCTCACAGAATGTGTGTCTGGGGGGTGTGGCATGTGGGCTGAGGGGCACTTATAAAAGGAACTCTTCTTACTGTCCATCAAATGCTGTATAAGCACCAAGGCATAAGAGTGATACAGAGATTTCCCCCTTTACTTTTTCAGGAGCCCAAGATACACCTGATCTCATGTCCCCAAGCAAGCGTAGCTCTCAGAAGTACATTATAGATGGCCTGACTGAAAAGTCCTCCCAGATTGTAGACCCCTGGGAGAGGTTGTTTAAAATTTTGTCTGTCATAGGAATGAGATGTGAATGGCAGATGGATAAAGGAAGACGGTAAGAAATGGTCTACTCTTGGATTTGGTGTCTGATCTGCTGACTTTGTTGTCAAAGTTCTTTTTTTGTTGTTGTTTTTTTGTTGTTTTTTTTTTTTATTCATTTTTCCAAATTATCCCCTCCCTCCTTCCACTCCCTCCCCACGATGGCAGGTAATCCCATACATTTTACATGTGTTACAATATAACCTAGATAAAATATATGTGTGTAAATACCATTTTCTTGTTGCACATTAATTATTAGCTTCCAAAGGTATAAGGAACCTGGGTAGATAGACAGTAGTGCTAACAATTTACATTCACTTCCCAGTGTTCCTTCTCTGGGTATAGTTATTTCTGTCCATCATTGATCAACTGGAAGTGAGTTGGATCTTCTTTATGTTGAAGATTTCCACTTCCATCAGAATACATCCTCATACAGTATTGTTGTTGAAGTGTATAGTGATCTTCTGGTTCTGCTCATTTCACTCAGCAACAGTTGATTTAAGTCTCTCCAAGCCTCTCTGTATTCCTCCTGCTGGTCATTTCTTACAGAGCAATAATATTCCATAACCTTCATATACCACAATTTACCCAACCATTCTCCAATTGATGGACATCCATTCAACTTCCAGTTTCTAGCTACAACAAAAAGAGGTGCCACAAACATTTTGGCACATACAGGTCCCTTTCCACTCTTTAGTATTTCTTTGGGATATAATCCCAATAACAGCAATGCTGGGTCAAAGGGTATGCACAGTTTGACAACTTTTTGGGCATAGTTCCAAATTGCTCTCCAGAATGGCTGGATTCTTTCACAACTCCACCAACAATGTATCAGTGTCCCAGTTTTCCCACATCCCCTCCAACATTCATCATTATTTAGCCAATCTGACAGGTGTGTAGTGGTATCTCAGAGTTGTCTTAAATTGCATTTCTCTGATCAGTAGTGATTTGGAACACTCTTTCATATGAGTGGAAATAGTTTCAATTTCATCATCTGAGAATTGTCTGTTTATATCCCTTGACCATTTATCAATTGGAGAATGGTTTGGTTTCCTATAAATCAGGGTCAGTTCTCTATATATTTTGGAAATGAGACCTTTATCAGAACCTTTCCTTTTAAAAATATTTTCCCAATTTGTTACTTCCCTTCTAATCTTGTTTGCATTAGTATTGTTTATACAGAAACTTTTTAGTTTGATGTAATCAAAATCTTCTATTTTGTGATCAATAATGATCTCTAATTCTCCTCTGGTCATAAATTCCTTCCTCCTCCACAGGTCTGAGAGGTAGACTATTCTCTGTTCCTCTAATCTACAAAGTTCTTTAATAAGAGGACAAATCATGTGATTTGAAAAGCTTTTTGTATGGAAGTACACGCTGCTTTAAAACAAAGTTACATGATCTGCATTTATGTCAAATAAAAGTTTGAGGTTTTGTTTAAAAACTTTTTTCACCACTTTTAATATGTGTCTGAAACTTTTTTCAGCAAGTCTGTCATGTCATTTGCACTTATAAAACCCATTAACTATATTTAGGCCAGGTGACATCATGTTCTTATCCCTTTGCTATCCTTTTTGTCTTTGTAAACATAATGCAGTTGAGTAAATGTTTGGTAAACATTTGTTTACCTTTTGTCTTTCAGAAACCTTGGTGATATTTTGCATAGAATGAAAGACCTTTGCAGATATATGAATAATTTTGACACTGAAACTCATACAAAGTATAAAAATCAAATAGTGTACTCTACAATGCTTGTCTTCTTTAAGAATGCATACCAGTATGTCAGTAGCATACAGCCATCTCTCTTCCAAGGTTAGTCCTGAGATCTTGACACAGTCCTAAAGCAATGTTTATGGTGAGGGTGGGGATGGTAAATATGAACAATTACTGGGTTTTAGGAACAACTTTGATGGAATGTATAATTGAAATCCTCGTTGTTGGGTCAGGGCTTAACTATATCGTGTTCAGGTTTGCATTGATGTTGGAATTTAGTTGGAATTTAGTTTTTTAATTAATGTGCTGTCTTTGAAAAGTCTCTAAAAGTGTATAAAGAAAAAAATAATAAATGCCTGCAGTAGAACTTAGCAAAATCAGAAAAGAGGGTTGTGTTCACAAAGACTTTTTATGAATTAGATGAAGTTTCTAAGAATACTTTTATTTTTATTTGTAGGTCCTAATACCCCCAGTCAAGTTCCATTAGTTCTTCTTGAGGATGTATCAAATGTTTATGGTGATGTGGAAATAGATCGTAACAAACATATACATAAAAAGAGGAAACTTGCAGAAGGAAGAGAAAAAACCATGGTAACCTTTTCATTTATTCAAAATTTATACTATCAGTAACTATGGTGCTTGAGTTACATGTTTGTATTATTTTAGGTCATCGTTATGGGTACCAACTGGAAATTTTTCTTTTGATCTAAAATAACAAAATTAGATGATGCTAGTAGGTCTGGTTAGATAATTATGTACCTTTTTAGTCTTTTGTTGCCTTGCAGAGCCTGTTCCACAAGTTGTCTTGATGATTTGAAGGCTCCCACAAGATCCAGCTTTCCTAAGATGAAGCCTGGTATAATGGAAAGAGAATTGGTCTTGGACTAAAGAGACCTGGGTTCAAATTCCACCTCTGCTACTTGATAGTTCTATGAACATGGGGAAGTCATATAATATCTCTCTGCCTTAGTTTCCTCATCTGTATATTGGAGATTATAGTATTTTTACTTCTTAACTTATAGAGTTGTTATAGAAACTAGATGATGTCATATTTATAAAAGTGCTATACAAGTGTCAGCTATTCTGGTTAATTTCATCTGTCCCAAAGACTCTTTTAGAGTATCTGATTCCCATCATTAGAGACCATCCTTTTGAGTTGTAGCACAAATATTAGAAGGCTATTTTACAATACAACAGACTATCTGAGAAGATTGTAATGCAATTAGGAGTTCTGTTCTTCCAGCCCAAGGGTGGTATTGTCTCACCTATAAGATAAACTTTGGATTTCTTCTTTATTTCTACTATTCAAAGAATAAAAGGGAAGAAAGATCCTTAAGAATGTGTACTTTCTCTTAACTTCCTCCAGTATCCTTATTACCCCTTCTTCATTTTTGTTCTTCATACATTGAAAGAGAATACAAATCAAAATAAACTACTAGTCATATTCTTCATCTATATACAGTCAATAAGTTCCTCATCCTGTCATGTTTCATATTGTTCAGCTAGCCTAAGATGGATTTATCAGCACTCATATAGCCTTTGCTGATTTCTGTGATGAGGATTTGAAAATTCTAAATGGACTTTTCCCAAGTGTTGTACTACTTATCCTTTCTCCCATTCAATCTGACTTTCATCCCAAGGTCAAATAATCTTTATCCTCTTCTATAGTCTTTGAAGAAAAAAGCATCTTTCCTTTTTTAACTCCAAGTTCATTTCTCTGGCTTCTGGTTGTTACAGCACTTCTTTCACAAAGATGTTGCCAGTGGACATCTTTGTACAAATTAGAGATGTATAAATATTTTTTTTATTTCCTTCTTAGATTATTTAGGTACATTGCCTGGAGCAGAATCGTCAGGCCAAAGAATGTTTATATTAACTTCAGCATACCCATTTCCTCAGATCTCCAACGTTGGATTATAAAAAAAAATTTTGAAAACAGGATTACAAGCACTGTGATTAAGTAGTAAGGATGCAGAGAGGGGTAAAAGCATGATTTCTAGCTACTAGGAACTTATATTCTAATGAAGCAACATAGCAAAAATTATATACACACTCTATGTATGGAAGTTGTTTTCAGAGAAAAGGCACTATTATGGAAGTAGAGGACAGGGAGAAACCACTTACAGAAAGTAGGGTTTGAACCATATCTTGAACAAAATCAGGGCAAAACATGGACTTTATATTTTTCTCTTGAGAGAAGGAAGCCACTCGACTTATGTGACTAGGGGAATGATGGGGAGAGACCTGAGCTTTAGGAAGATAGTTTGAGCAGCTTCTTTTTTTTTTTTTTTTTTTTTTTTATAATTTTTTATTTTCAAAATATATGCAAAGATAGTTTTCAATATTCACCCTTGCAAAATCTTGTGTTCCAAATTTTTCTCCTTTTCCTCTCCTACTCCCTCCCCTAGATAATAAGTAATCCAATATATGTTAAACATGTGCAATTCTTCTGTCCATATTTCCATAATTATCATGTTGCACAAGAAAAATCAGATCAAAAAGGAAAAAAAAAATGAAAAAAAAAAAGTATGCAAGCAAACAACAAAAAAGATGAAAATATTATGTTGTGGTCCACACTTAGTCCCCACAGTCCTCTCTCTAAGTGCAGATGGCTCTCTTCATCACAAATCTATTGGAACTGGCCTGAATCACCTCATTGTTGAGAACAGCCATATCTATCAGAATTGGTCATTGCATGATCTTGTTGCTGTGTACAATGATCTCTTGCTGCTACTCACTTCACTTAGTATCAGTTCACATAAGTATCTCCAGACCTTTCTGAAATCATCCTGCTGATAATATTCCATTCCATTCATATACCATAACATATTTAGTTATTCTCCAACTGATGGGCAGCCACTTAATTTTGAATTACAAAAAGGACTGCTACAAACATTTTTGCACATGTGGGTCTTTTCCCCCTCTTTATGATCTTTTTGGGATACAGGCCCAGTAGAGACACTGTTGGACATAGTTTGATAGGCCTTTGGAAATAGTTCCATATTGTTCTCCAAAATGGTTGGATCAGTTCACAACTCCACCAACAATGTATTAGTGTCCCAGTTTTCCCACATCTCCATTATTCATCATTATCTTTTCCTGTCATTTTAGCCAATCTGAGAGTTGCCTTAATTTGTACTCTGATCAATAGTGATTTAGAGCATTTTTTCATATGACTGGAAATGGTTTTAGTTTCTTTATCTGAAAATTGTCTGTTCATATCCTTTGACCATTTGTCAATTGGAGAATGACTTGTATTATAAATGAATCAATTCTCCATATATTTATATTTTAGAAATGAGGGCTTTATTAGAATCCTTGAATGTAATGATTTTTTCCCCAGTTTTCTGCTTCCTTTCTAATCTTGTCTGCACTGGTTTTGTTTGTACAAATGCTTTTTAATTTAATATAATCAAAATTAACTTTTTTGCATTTGATACTATACTTTGGTTCTTTGGCCATAAATTCCTTCTCCACAGATCTGAGAGGTAGACCATCCTTTGTTCTTATAATTTACTTATAGTATCACTCTTTATGTCTAAATCATGAACCCATTTCAATCTGATCTTGGTATAGGGTGTTAGTTTTGGTCAGTGTCTAGTTTCTGCCATAACATTTTCCAATTTTCTCAGCAATTTTTTGTCAAATAGTGAGTTCTTATCCCAGAAGCTAGGGTCTTTTGAGTTTATCAAACACAAGATTACTATAGTTCTTGACTATTGTGAATTCTGAATCTAATCTATTCCATTGATCCACTACTCATTTCTTAGCCAGGACCAAATGGTTTTTGATGACTGATGCTTTATAATATAGTTTTAGATCTGGTACAGCTCAGCCACCTTCATTTGTATTTTTTTCCATTAATTCCGATGAAATTCTCTACCTTTTGTTCTTTCAGATGAACTTTGTTATTATTTTTTCTAACTCTATAAAATAGTTTGTTGACAGTTTGGTTGGTATGGCACTGAATAAGTAGATTAATTTAGGTAAAATTGTTGGGTTTATTATATTAGCTCAGCCTACTCTGAGCACTTGATATTCTTCCAGTTATTTAGATCTGACTTTATTTATGTAGAAAATGTTTTGTAATTGTGTTCATATCATTTCTGACTTTGTCTTGACAGATAGACTCCCAAATATTCTATATTATCTAGTTATTTTAAATGGAATTTCTCTTTGTATCTCTTGCTGCTGGACTTTGTTGGTAATATCTAAAAATGCTAATAATTTATGAGGATTTATTTTGTATCCTGCAACTTTGCTAAAATTGCTAATTGTTTCTTGTAGTTTTTAAGTGATTCTCTAAATATACGATCTGCAGAGTGATAATTTGGTTTCCTCATTATGCCTACTCTAATTCCTTTAATCTCTTTTTCTTATTGCCAAAGCTAACATTTTTAATACAATATTGAATAGTAATGGTGAGAGTGAGAAACTTGTTTCACCCCTGATCTTATTGGGAATGCTTCTAGTTTATCGCCATTACATAAGATGCTTGCTGATGGATTTAGATAGATAATACTGATCATTTTAAGGAAAACTCCATTTATTTCTATGTTGAGCAGCTTTTTATTGGTTGTATTGAGTAAGGTTGTATTGAAGCAACGAGACCAATCAGAAAGCTCTTATAGGAGACCAAGTATGAGATAATGAAGGCTTTGGATGGTGGCTGTGAGAATAAAGAGATATTGTGAAGGTAGAAATAATAAAGTTTGGCAAAAGATTGAGTTTTGGGTGAGAGAGAATCAAAGAAGACATAAAATTAGGGTGCTGATGCCCATGAATGAATCAGCATTTATTAAACAATTACTATGTACAAAAGGAGGCAGCGAGGTGGTACAGGGGATAGAGTACTAGGCCTGGAGTTCAAATCCAGCTTTGCATTGTGTGACCCTGGGCATTGCCCTATGGTCCTCAATATTGAGGACCATGCCTAGGTGAACGGGCAGGTCAATTCTCCAAGAGCCTCCACAGCTGTGAATCATAACACTTGAAGGAATTGCGAAGCAGCCTTTGCAAATGTTCCTTGTGGATTGGGAATGAAATAAATTGGAGCCAAGAGGGAAGAAGAGAGAGGTCAGACAACCCAATTGCCTCCCAATCTCCTTGTATCATCATCATCCTCTCACATGAAGAGATCCATTCTATAGGTCTGAGTTAGACCTTCAGCAGCCAGTGGCAGGTGGCTTCCGTATCCCAACATCTCAAGGTGTGGTGCAGTTGGAAATGTTTTAATGTCATTTCTCTTGATAAATTCCTATCAGTTTCTGATGTTGAACCATTTAAGAGTGCCAAAGACATGATTATCAAGAACTTTCTTTTCTGGGTCTTTCATAAATGTTGCTATTGCATCTACAGGATAGTTGCCAAGCCACATCTTCCCAAGGATTGCTATCTATTTCTTTTGACTGTTAACCAAATGGAATCTTGGGCCTGATTTCATAAATTTGTGTCAGTTCTTTCCCTTCTTTGAATAATAAGACTTTTTAAAATCAGTTTTTCACTTTCCTTTTGCACGATGAAATGTATAATAAAATCTAATGAAATATTAACAAGTTTTAAAGTTTGTATATATTTAGACATCCATCCCGTCACTTTAACTTTAATAGTCAAGAATTATCTCCCCCTCCATAAGTGGGATAAATATATTGTTTAATTCTAGTGGTTTAAAAATTATTCATTTGTTTATCCTTCAGGAATTTGTTGCATTATACAGCATAAGAGATGAAGCCAAGTTCATTCTTTACTGATTTTTTTTTTTAAGTTCATAACTGATTTTTTTTGTAAGGAAGCTCCCTTTATCAGTGCAGATTTGTATCTGTTCTACAGTTTATAATCTTAAAATTTACCTGAGGCACTGAGAGGTTAAGTGAATTATCTAGGGCACCCAATCAACACCTTGTTGTAAGAATCCTTGCCTCCAGTATATTTCTCCAGAGTTCTGGCCCATTACACCTTCCCCATAATGCCATGATTTATGCTGTCTTACCTGCTACTGCTCCTTTTTCTTATCTCAAGAAACTTTTTTTTTTATTTCCTACCTTTAACAACAATACACACCATTTAGGATACCCAATGCACAAGACATAAAATCACAAGTGAAAAAGATCAAAGGTAGAAGGGCTAATCCCCAAATCTTTTGAGAGTGCCACAAGATGATCCATATTTTACTATCTGTGTGACACTGTGCAAGTCAGTCATTCAGTGTTGTGTATTAAGCATCTGCTATGTCCCAGACACTATACTAAGCAGCTGGAGACACTAAGGAAGGTAAAAGATAGCCCCTGTTCTGGAGGAGCTCACAAGAAACCTAAATTTATTCATTGGTTGCTTGTTGTCTTACAAGATCTCGAATTTGTGTATATATTATTTACTGTGTTAAAAGAAAATTTCATTTATTTCTATGCTTTCCAGAGTTTTTAATAGAAATAAATACTGAATTTTGTCAAAAAATCTTTTCTGCATCTATTGATATTGTGTTTTTTTAAATTTTTATTATTTATGTTATTAACATAGTTTATTGTATTTATAATCTGCCTTATGCTGAACCAATCCTGCATTCTTGGTATAAACCCAACCTTCATAGTGTATAATCTTCCTAATACATTGTGATAGGCTACATTTTATTTAAAATGTTTTTATCAATATTCTTTAGGAATATTGATCTTTTAACTGTATAAATATGTATACATATATTGGATTTAACATATATTTTAACATACTTAACATGTATTAGAATACCTGTCATCTAGGGGAGGGGATAGGAGGAAGGAAGGGATAAGACTTTGCAAGGGTCAATGTTGAAAAATTACCCATATATTTTGTAAATAAAAAACTTTTAAAAAAAGAAAGAAAAAAAATAAAAGAAGTCACTCTGCTCTATGAGCAAAGCAGAATTTAGTAGCTAAAAATAAATGTGAGATGTGGGAGATTTAAAGACATTTCCATTTTAAATGTTCATATGAATTATTTGTGCTGACCTGTGTTAGAGCCTTCCAAGCTTGTATTGGTCTGATTAAACAGTTTGACCCTGTCCAAAAAAAGAAAAAAAGGGAATATTGATCTTTAATTTTCTTTCTCTGCTTTTTCTCTCCCTGGTTAAGGTATTAGGATCATATCATAGTAAGAAATGGAAGGGTTTTGGCTTTTTGGAGTATTATCAATTTTATATATCAATAGAATCAATTTTCTAATATTTGGTTAAATTTACTTATAAATCTATTTGATGGAATTTTTTTTCTTCTTGGGAAGTTCATTTATGGTTCGTTCAATTTTATTTATTCATTTATTTATAAGTGCTGAATTAGTTAAATAATCTGTTTCTTTTGTTAACTAAATATTTTATATTTTTGTAAATACTCATCCATTTCCTCTAAGTTATCAACACATGTAACTCAGCAAAATACTTTGTGATAATTTCTTTTATTTCCTCTTCAGTTGTTGTGAGTTCTTTTTCATTTTGATATACACAATTTCATTTTCCTGCTTTTGGTAAAAATCCCATTAGCCATTTGTTAATAAAAACTATTTAGAATTGAACATTTTCCCCTAAAAATTACTTTAGATGCATTCCTTAAGTATTGCTATATTCTTTGTTGTCATTTTTCTTCCATGAAATTTTGTTGATTTCTGTAATTTATTTTTTGACTCACCAGTTGTTTAAATTCTTTAGTCTCCAATCACTTCTTTAAACCTTTCTTTAAGGTCCCTTTATTGAATTTTTTTTTAAATTGTATTGGAATCAATACATGATGTATTTAATATTTCTGCTTTACTTTATCTTTGCAAAGATCTTTGTGCACTAACACATAGTCAATTTTTTTAATGCCATGTATGACTATGTTCCTTTCTATCTATCCCATTCAGTAATTGTCAGATATCTAGCATATCTAATTTTTCTAGATTTCTGTTCAGTTCCTTAACTTATCTCTTTTTTATCTTAAGAATTAAATTTGATCTGAAAGATGTATATTGAACTCTTTCACTTATAAAAGCTTAATTTTCAAAACTTAATTTACAGGAAGTAGAGAACTCCCTACACTTTTTTATTTTATTTTATTTTTATAATTTTTTTTGTTTACTGTAGTATATTGCATTTGAGTCATATGGATGTAAAAAATTCTGGTTTTTTTCACATCTAAATAATCACTAGGACACTATTCCCAAAAGTCAGCCTCAAATCAGTCTACTCTGTACAAGGCCTCTACTTGAGCATCTTTACTGAGAGAACCTTACTACTTCTAAGGCAATCTGTTTAACTTATGAATAGTTCTCTGTTGGGAAATTTTTCCTTACATTGATCCTCTCTTATTTTGCCCTGTGGGGCAAGGCAGAGCAAGTTCAAATATTTTTTTCCATATGATAACTGTTTAAGAACTTGGACACAGCTCTCAATCTCTACCCCATCCACTCTTCCCCCAATATGTTTTTTATTATTGAGACAGAGTTAAACAGTATAAAACCATATAAGAGAAACTTATTAAATCTTTGTTGAACTGAAGGTAACTTATTATATTATATCACTTTTTCTGCTTCTAATCTATAATATGCTACCTTTGCAATCTCCTGAGATGGGCCAAATACATTTTATTTAAAGTGTGATGTGGAATAGATAAGTTAGTTATAAAAAAGTTGAATTAAACACATTGTTCTCTCTCTCTCTCTCTCTCTCTCTCTCTCTCTCTCTCTCTCTCTCTCTCTCTCTCTTTTTTTTTTTTTAAAGCAGAGTTCTGATGATGAAGAATGTTCAGGAAAAGGAAGAAGTCGACACATTGTTGTTAATAAAGCAGAACTTGTCAATTCAGTTGAAGTCCTAGAAAGCTTCAAATTAGCACGTGATAGCTGGGAACTGCTCTATTCTTTAGATTTCCTTGACAAGGGTAAGGAATGTTCTCACATCAAACTGACTTGTTTGTGTTATTTCAACAGTATTTAGTTGGATTGTACAAATGATTGGAAGCAGTACACCATTTTAAGCCTTTTTAAATTTTTGAACAGAAATCATCCATTGCTAATGTTGCTTTATGGTTTTAAAATGCTAATTCTTGGCTGCACCTGATGATTTTCAAGAATGTTTTATAAACACTTCATATTTTTGGCCTTTCTCCTCCAATTCTTTTCCCTCTTTGCTATGGTCTTTTGTTCTTTCTTATTCTCTGATGCCTTTTCCAAGACATGTGGATGAATATACGATAGAATAAGCATTTAGCTTCATTCCCCTTTGCCCACACTTTTTCCTAAAAATAAGCATATCTGAAACTATAACTTAACATTTGGGGCAGAGGTTGCGGGGGAAGGGGCAGTACAGCTTATGAAAATACAACAGAGGGAAAAGGGCTTATACTGTGGTGAAAAGAAGAATAGCTAAACATTTATAAATTCCTTTACCATGGATTTCCTGACCATGATCATTTTTACTAAACTTTTTTAGAAGGAGAATAGTTTATTCTTTTACATCACAGTATAACCAATTCACTTACTGGCCACCCTCACACAACTCTTACGTGGAATCCTTACTAATTCTGAGTGGAATATTCTAAGACTCCAGCCAGCATTCCCCATTGTCCTGGCCATGCTGCTCTAATTGTTACCAGTTTATCAATGAATTTCTTAAAATATTGTGCCTAGAATCGACATGATACTGCAGGTTTAGCCTGACCAGGGAATGTGGGATTATCACTTTTTTTTTTTTTCCTTTGGTATTCCATTCTTTTCTCAATTCAGCCCAGAACTTCACTGATTTGTTTGTGTGTTTGTTTTGCTCTATCATGTTTGACTCTTAATGGATCTTAATGGAATTTGAAGTTCACCAAAATCTCTATATCTTTTTCAGATCAAATGTTATCTAGCCATGTTTCCCCCATGTTAGACTTTAAGAAGCTAATTTTTGGAACCAAAGTGTAGGACTGTAACATTTATCCCTCTTAAATTTCATCTTATTATATTTAGCCCAGAATTCTAGTTTATTGACATTTTTATGGAACTCATCATCAAAGACTTTTGTTTTCCTTTCCAATATTTAGCTCTTGTAAATTTGATTTGCCCTAATTCAAACTATTAAAAATGTTAACTATTATAGGATCACTGATACTTTTATATCTAGATTTATTCTGTGGTATAGGTATTTTAGCAATTATAGATTCCCACGTACTTTCCCATGTTCTAGCCTACATCTTTCCATCTTGTCCACAAGAATAGTATAAGAAACTTTTTGTTCAATGCTTTACTGAAATCTAGGTAAATTAGATTCCCATATTACAGAATTTTCCTGATAAAAATCCCCTGACATTTTTCAAAGGGAAATGGAAGTTAATCTGGCATGATTTGCTTTGTTGTTTCTTAATAATCTCTGCTTTCTTTTGTAGATATTTACTCTTTATTAATTTATTAACGTTCTAGAATTTTGCCAGGAATCAAAGTCATGGTCACAAGTTTAGAATTTCAAGACTTTGCCTTCTTCCATATTTCTGAAAATTAGGACATTTTATCTATTTCAGGCCTATGGTGTCTTTCCCATTTCAGGTACTGCTAATAGTATCTCAGCAAGCATGTCCTCAAATTCTTTCTATATCTTGGGCTTGGTCACTTGCTCTCTCTGAGGACTGTTAGGTGCTCTTATCACTTCTCTTAGGTTTCTTATCATTATTATCCATATTTGTTCTGACTATTCTATTCCAAAGATCCTTGGCAAAGATTAGATAAGTATAAAATAAAAGTTGTTGCTTATTGTCTTCTTCCCTCTGCCATCTCTCTCCAATCATTTTTTTCCCTTAAAATTTAGGGGGTTTTTTCTTGTTTTTTTGTGTTCCTTGCTAGACTCAACCCTTTATCACTCGTTATGTTACTTTTACAGCATGCTCCACTATAGAATATTCTCTATAGTATCATCTTTGTATTCATCCTCCATTAACTGCTCTTTGCAGTTTCTTTTTTTGGTTTTTTATCCAAACAGATTGAGGAGTTTCTAGTATACTGTTAGTAATTTTAGATAGCTTGCCTTTTTCTTCCTCATCAGAATTGATTCTCTATTTGTCTTAAGAATTTCATGCTTGAGAACTTCTCATAAGCCCTGAATTCACTTCACCTGTAAAACTTTTATTCATAGATCCTTTCTTTGGATGCTTTTACCACTTCCTCTAAAGGTCCAATCATTATTACTTCACCAACCAATTTTATTTTGGTGGTGAAAACTGAGTACCAAGGAGTATATCTGCTTGTTGTTTCATCTGCCACTTTTGAATAATGAAATTGTCATGCCCACTCTTCCAACCAGTATCATCCCCATCATTTTCCTGAATTTCCTCACAAAAATATGTCTTATTAATATGAAATGCTAATTCATTTACTTTCCTTATTTTTCTGCAAGAGAACCTTTGTAATTAATTAGTTAAAAAGATCCAAGTCTATGTGAACCTGAGCTCTTTAGATTATTTAATTACTAAACAAAATAAGTCTAATTGTTCTTCCTCTCTGACCTCACTACTAAAAGTAGAAAATTCTTTTTCCATGTTATTCTTTGATCATTTACTTCTTCCTTTAAGATTAAATCTAGCTTCTTTCCAATATGGTATATTCTAGAGCCATATTTGAGTTTTGAATTTTATTCTACCAAGTATCAGTTGGCACTTGTGAAGTGAAATTTACTTCATTGGGTTAGAATCTCTAACTCACCTCGGTTGTTTTCCATATTTTTTATCACCATCCCCATTGATAGGGGAAAGAGAGATGAAATCTTGGAATATTAGAACTGTGGGACATGTTTCAATAAGTATGATGTAATGAATAAAGTGTTGGATGTGGAGCTCTGAAATCTGGTTTAGGATCATGCTTCTGTTACTTTTATCAGTGTGTGATCATGAGCAAGGCTTCTAATCACTCTGAGCTTCAGCTTCTTCACCTTTAAAGGTTATTGTAAGGATCAACTGAGATAATGTAGATATTTTCCAAATTTTCAAGTGCTGTGTAAATGCCAACTATCATTAATATTTGTTATTATTGTCATCATCTTGATTGATGGGATTGATGTAAATGATCCAGGAACAGTTCACTCCTGCTACTATTTTTTAATTTTTAATCTTGGTGAAATGTTGCAAAAGTGACTAAAAAGGTTGCTTTTTGGTAGCTGAATAGCTACAAATATAACATTCAGAATGTAGCAAGAATGTAAACTCATCTTTTATAGACTCCATGAAAGCAACTTCAAAGGACAACTCCAAAGGCACACAGAATGGCAGATTATCCTATCAGGATGAATATATATTTTATCTTTCTTGAAGTTATTCATTTATTGTGTATTTGCATATACAAGTATATATCTTATACTGTTGCATATGGTGTTTTTTTGCATAGTGTTATTGGTACAATATAGAAGAATTAGGCTTTTGTAAGGTGTCAACCGTAATTTTACCTTATTGATTGTGAGCTCTTGCTTTACAAAAAACTTGCCTATATGTAACCTTCCTATACAATAAATCTTTTCAGTAAATTTGCCTTTTTTGTTTCATACAGAATTTACAAGAATATGTTTAGCATGGAAAACAGACACCTGGCTTTGGCTACGAATCTTTCTCACTGACATGATTATCTATCAGGTAAAATGAAACATACTAAATTCCATTTAGAAAAGATCTTGCTTCCATTTTATTTTAATAGTATTTAGGATTTTGCTTTTATTCTATTAAATGGTCTACATGTACTTTTAAACTTTGCTCATTTGTAATCTGGTCCATTGATTCAGAACTCTCAATTCATATTCACAGTAATATATAAATATATTTTGTTATATATAAATATAAAGAACAAAGTGTCCTAAACCTGTCACAAAAATCCTTGAATGGTTTTTTTGAAGTAAAAAAGAGAAACTTTCTGGACTTTTTTGTGTTGCGATACAGTCTTTGTGGCCTTAGATTTGAATCATCTAACCTTAAAGTAAAGAAAATAAATGATCAAAGAATAAGATGAAAATGTAATTTACAGAAGTGATTTGAGGGAGGAGGGATAAGTAGGCTTATTACATTTGTTAATTAAATAATTTGGAGTATTGAGGTTCACTTGCACTTGGGTCATTTTAGCTAATTAATTACAAAGGTTATATTGCTTGCAGAAAAGTAAGAAAAAATAAATGATAAATAAAATGATGAGAAACATCAGAAATGCAAAGGTGAATAGTAAGGGAATAACTTAATGGAAGAAATTCTTTTAATAATCTTATGATTTTTCTCTTTCTCTATATTAATCAGCTATAAAGAAGATGGGAATAGTAGTTGTACTTGCTCCAACTTTTACATTTGTATTTTTTAGCACAAACTTGATTTGGAGATTTGTGTTTGATTTCCGATCAGTGATTCTTTGAGGAGTTATACCTCTTAAAGGCTAGAGGTGGTAATTACAGTTTCCTAGAGGTTTTGTAGTTATATTAAACTGTAAGATTCATAGAGTCCTGAAGAGAAAATCTCTACACTTTTAGGTAAAATTCTAGAAATTCTGTATAGCTTTAAATAATACAGTTTTACTCTGTTGCAGAATTGCCTTGCTATTTACTGGAAGGTCAAAGCATTGCCAGTTCTTTACAATTACTAGACTATTTTTATCTGATTGATGATATAAACTTTTTACAAAATAAAGTTTTTGCCACCTTCTCTAAATGGTATTTCCACTTTTTATGGCTTTGAAGGGGCAGTATAAAAAGGCAATAGCTAGCTTACATCACTTAGCCGCTCTTCAGGGATCACATCCTCAACAACAGATTACTGGACAAGGAACACTGGAACATCAAAGGGCTCTCATCCAGTTAGCAACCTGTCACTTTGCTCTTGGGGAATACAGAGTAAGTACCATGTGTTTTGTGAACATACCCACAAATGCATTTAGCCATTTCAGGCATTTTTATGTTGTTAGATAATGTTACTTTTCTTGTTTAGTTCACTGTATCTTTACAAAGTTCTAGGCCTTTAGACCCAAAACATTGGAATCATCTTTGGCTATTGACCCTAGATAAGTCACTTAACCTGTGTTTGCCTTAATTTCCTCATCTGTAAAATGGGGACCTACCATGCAAAATTATTGTGAAAATCAAATGGGATAATCATTTTAAAGCATATGATTAGCTTGGTACCTGGCCCAAAGTAAGTGCTATATAAATTAGATATTGTTAAGTTAATAAAAACAACAGTGATGTAATTCAACTCAACTAAAACTTGAAGTTGAATTGAATTATTGGGGAGGGATTAATGTGTAGTGAAAATAGAATCAGATTTTGTTTCATGAGGTCTAGGTTGAGTCCTACCTTTGCCACTTAATAGGAAGGAAGAGGCCAGTGTTACTGGATCATTGAGTACATGTGTGGATGGGTTAGTGCAGGTAAGCTGTAAGAAGACTGGAAAGGCAGGACAGGGCCAGATATAAAGGACTTTGAATGACAAACAGGAGGTTTTTTATTTGATCTTTCTAGTGGTAGGGGACTGCTACACTTAAATTAGGAGAGCTGACATAGTCAAATCTGCACTTTAAAAAGATTAATTTGATATGTAAGTGAGAGGTAGACTGGAGTGAGGAGAGATGAGCCAAGGAGAGTAACCAGATACTTTTTGTATCTAAATTCTATCCTCCCTTCAAAAGGCTATTTCACATCTCATCCCTCCATGGAGTTTTGCTCTTCAATTTTGCTGAACTAGAGCACTTGTGATTTCTGCTGCACACTTTAGCTTATATTTTATATATCTTTTATAAATAAATGACCACCTCATTAAGTCATTGTGAGAAAATAGTTTTAAAATCTTATTTAATTGCTATAGAAATGTGAGTGGAGCTTTTTGATTCACATATCTTTGGATAACATGATCTTACCTATATAGCAAGCAATCAGTAAATATTTCTTGGTCTCTTGGTTTATATATTTTGATATTTTAGCATTATGACTCCAAAGAGTAGAGCTTATTTCTTTAAAGAGAAAAATTAAACTGATTTAATTTTTAATTTTAGTTTCCTCACAAACAATGTGAGAATCCCAGAAAGAGAATACACTATCCTGAGATGATGTCAAACCCTTCAGATAAAGATTTTTTTGGCCTGTGTTTCTTTTGATTTGTACACTGTTGGCATTCAATTTGAACAATTTTTTTTAAAGACAGCTTCAGATTAATCCATATATGCATCTGCTTACATGTGAACATGACATGTAAATATACACATATGTACTTTTTACATTTTGTTTTTTTTTATTTAGTTGACATGTGAAAAAATTCTGGATCTTATGTGCTACATGGTACTTCCTATCCAAGATGGAGGAAAACCTCATGAGGAACCCTCTAAAGTAAAACCCAAGTTTAGAAAAGGTAAGTTAGAATTAAGTTTGGATTTTATTTTTATTTTGGGTCTCAGGAGAATTAAGAACACTTTTTAGCAATGCTAGTAAAATAACATTATTAGTTCTGCAAGACTTGACAGTTTTATGCATTTAAATTGACTTGATTATTTTTCATAGCCTACAACCCATCTATGACTTACTAGATAAGTCAGGAAACTTACTAAAAGTATATGAAGGTTAAATATTTAACTAAGCCCAGGTTCTCAAAACTAGTATGTGTCAAAGGGAGGAGTTGAACCCAGGTTTTCTGGACTCTGTCATGCACATTTCTGATAAGAGAGAGGTAGTATTGCATGATGGATAAGGACTGTTCAACTAAAGATTTCGCTGTAGGCAGGTGCTGATCATGGTCAAATCACTTGACTTCTTGTGTGTTTGAGATAGCTATAGGGTTATAAATTGCAGCCATATCACCAGTCTGCACTGACAACTCCATTCTTGGAGGAAATTTGCTCATCAAAAGTTCCTCTACCAGTGAAACCATACATAACCTATCCAAAAAGGTACTTCTTAAAAGTTTGTGATCCCCTGAACACTGTAATTTAGCATTTGGAAGACTATTTTACACATGTAATATTTATGCCAGTGAGTTTCCTTTCTCTAATGCTTCCTAAATTGATGTGGCTATGAGTATTTCCCACCAAAGTCCAAGGGCCCTGATAACTAGGATTGTACTATATTATGCTTCCCTAGTGGCTACTATCATACCACTAATAGCTGAAATAATAATAGGTAGCAGTTATAGGTTTGCAAAGCCCTTTGTAAACATTATTTAATTTTATCTTCACAACAACCCTGGAGGAAAGTGCTATCATTGTTTTACTCATGAAAAAACTGAACCAAATAGTTGTGTGACTTTCCCAGAATTACTCAACTAGTATCTGATGCTAGATTTGAGTTCAGTTCTTCCTCACTGCATAT
Source organism: Sminthopsis crassicaudata (assembly GCF_048593235.1). Lineage (NCBI taxonomy): Eukaryota > Metazoa > Chordata > Mammalia > Dasyuromorphia > Dasyuridae > Sminthopsis > Sminthopsis crassicaudata. Next base: position 137,946,467 of record NC_133618.1, on the reverse strand, counting down.
CTAATACTTAATCTACCATGCCACTTAGACTCAAAAAATATCAGCTAAAAAATCTGTATGAGCAACAAGATGATGAACTAGACATTTTCTTCAATTCCCAAGTCATCTCAGACTTTTCTAGAAGAAACTTATCCACCAAAGGTAAAATAACTTTGTGTTCCCCATGATCTAGGACACTCAGAATGCAAAAGAAGATTAAAAAAAAAAAAAAAAAAAAAAACCAGCAATCTTAAAACCTAGCAACTGATGCTTACTTTCCCTGAGATTACTATTCTTTCCCTATCTCTCAGGCTACCAGCTCAAAGCTGTACTAACAAAACCAAGGACATAACAGAGATTTAGATGAAAACCCACTCTTGCCAGCACAGGGCAGGGCACTCTCCCTCCTTCCCTATGTTTCTCTTGTTGTAGAATCCCTAGCTCCAGGTTTTAAGCATTTACCCAGGCCTCTACAGCCAGTGTGGCTACAGCATTTTATGAGCAAAAGCCTGCGGAGGCAGGGGAACAACCTGAAAGCCCTAGGACTAGAAAGTCCAGAATAGAGGGAGTGGGGACAGGTCACCAGGATAGGACACCGGAGAGGGAGGAAGGGATACAATACCACACTCTGTCAGGTGTAAGGAAAGCTTACATCAAAGTGAGCCAGTTCTGACCACCCAAAAGGCACTTGGGGGCAAAGACTTTAGTTAGTGGGAACTGTAAATTACCTAGTGTAGAAGGAGATGAGACTGTTTGAGATCTAGCCCCCCAAGGAAACCACATTTGGGGGAGGGAACCAGGAAGTGAATGATTAGAAACATAAGGAGGAAGTGACTGAGGAAACTCAGAAGTACCAGAGATTTCAGGAGGAAAAAACTTAGACTTTGAACAGAGATAAGTCAACAAGAAATAGGGCCTTCAGATCTAGTAAACAAGTTCAGACATCTATGAATGAAGACTGCAAAAATAATGGAAAATAATTCAATACTTGATGAGACAGGGAACCTTACAGAATTGAGGAGAGCATGAAGCAACAAGATACTGTCTCTGACTGTTTAAAAGAAAAATGAGAATTTTGAAGACAGAAGTTTACCACCCACCCCTTCCAAAAAATGAGCGTAGTAGAAAAACTGCATCTGTAGTGGCAAACCTCACCAAAGAAATAAAAGAGAAAGCACTAGATTGTGAATTCAAATACACAAAAATAAAGGAGAATCTATAGGAAGAGAAGCAGAAAATAAGAACATTACAAGAAAATAGGTTCATTCTGCAAGCCAAATAGACTGATTGTAGGTCTTCCAGAGAATAGGATTGGGGGGAAAATCTTAACATAAACTCCTTTAAAGGTGTGAACTAAGCACATTACCTTGTCTCAAGTTCTGGCCCATAACATCTGCAAGAATCCTAACAATGATGAAGAAAATAATAGAAGGGAATTGCTCAGAACTTCTGAACATAGAAAATAGAATTCCATTTGAAAGACATCACATATTGTCTCCAGAAACGAACCCTAGGCTTTGACAGATGTCAAAATTCACAGAGGTTAAATTTAGTAGTTCAGAAACAAGTCATCAGGAAAAAGACCTTCAAATATAAAAGAAAGAATATTCAAATAATGCAAGATTATTACATACTCATTAGAAAAATGAGGGAATGAAATGATGTGTGTTCTGAATAGAAAGGAGCCCATGATGCAGCCATGAGTGACCTATCTTACAAATATGAATTTAGCCATACAGGACAAAGAAAGATTGTTCAATAATAAAGAAGAGTTGGAAAAATTTTTAGAAAAAGTTGTTTCTCAACTACCTCAAATCATATAAATTAAGGAGGAGTGAAAAAATGAAACAAACAAGTACAGCAACAGGATGACAGCAAAAAGATTGATAAGATTTCTTCGTAAATGTACACAAGGAGACAAGATTAAAGGTAGAAATCTGGTAGAAATAGCAGTGAAGATGTGGACAGGGTTTATTATGGACAGAACCTATTGACATCCTACATACAGGGGAAATCTTTTATTTTTATAGAACTATATTTCATCATAAGGGAAGAGCAGACCAGGGAATAAGAGAAGTGAATGATGTGCCAGGACCAATTTAGGGGATAGCAGTAAGGAAAAAGGGAACTCTTTGTTTTCAGGGAGGGGAAAAAGCTTACAAAGAACTGAATGAAAAGAAGGAAAAAAATTGCAAGGTGGTAAAAGAGGGAAATCTTACTTTGGAGAAGGGAGGGGATTCCATTTAAAAATGCTTCTATGAGTAGAGTGAGATGGTCAATCATTCATGAACTATTGGTGTAGTTGTGAACCAATCTAACTATTCTGGAAGGCAATTTGAAACTATGCTAAAAGGACATAAAACTCTATATCTTTTGGTCTAATAATACTCCAAATAAGTTTTCTTCCCAAAAAGGTCATTAAAAAAAAAAAGAAAGAAAGAAAAAAGGACCTACACATACAAAAATATTTGTAGCAGCTCTTTTTGTGTTGGCAAAAACTTGGAAAATGAAGGGATATCCATCAGTTGAGGAATGGCTGAACAAGTTGTATGATATGAATATAATGAAATATTATTGTTCTGTAAGAAATAATGAACAGGCAGATTTCAGAAAAACCTGGAAACTTTTACATGATACAAAGTGAAACAAGCAGAACCAGAATATTATATGCTGTTAACAGCAGTATTGTGCGATATTCAACTGTGCTTTATGTTCACTTTAGCTCTTCTTATCAACACAGTGATGCAAGACAATTCAAAAGGCTCATGGTGTAAATGCTGTTCACATCCAGAAAAAGAACTGATGGAGTCTAATAGCAGATCAAAACATGCTGATTTTACTTTCCTTAATTTTTTTCAGTTTTTTCCTTTTGCAAACTGTAATGGTTTTACAATTTTTTTCTTTTACAACAAAACTAATATGAAATAGATTTTACATGATTGCACATATAACCTATATTGCATTGCTTACCATCTTAGGGATTTTACTTTTTTTTTTTTTCTTTTTCTTCTGTTTCTTTTTTCTTTTCATGGTTTTTCCCTTTTATTCTGATTTTTCTCTCCCAACATGATTCATAGGATGGGAGTAAGAAAATTTGGGAACTCAACATTTTGTAAACAATAAATGTTAGAAATTTTAAAAATAAAATAACTATTTTAAGAAAGAGAGAGAGGGCTAGTGAAGGAAATGAATATTGAATAATGGATCAGATCTAAAGAATTTCGTGTTTGAAAAATCAATTTGTCCTGTTAATGGGAAGAGTTGGATCCTCTGAAGGAACTAGCCACCTGGATGAGTGGGAGAAAATGGACAAAGGGAGTAGATTTCCAGGCAAATGTAGAAAAAAAGGGTCAATACAAAGAATTGGAAAATGAGTAGATGCCCATCAATTGGGGAATGACTAAATAAGTCATTATGCCAATATATTATAGTATATGAACGTAATGGAATGTTATTCTATAAAAAATCATGAAGAAGCTGATTTTAGAAAGGCTTGGGGAGATTTACATGAACTGATGCTGAGCAAAACAAGCAGAACCAAGAATGCATTGTACACAGTAATATCAAGAATGGGCAATGATCAACTATGAAAGACTTGGTTCTTCTCAAAAGTTCAGTGATCCAAGGCAATCCTAATAAACTTTGGATAGAAAATACCATTTGCCATCCAGAGAGAGAAGTTTGGAGACCAAATGTAAATCAGCACATGCTGTGTTTACATTTTTTTCTTTTTCTTCTGTTTCTTTTTTCTTTTCATGGTTTTTCCCTTTTATTCTCTCTCAACATGATTCATAAAGAAATGTTTGTGTTAAAAAAAATTAATATACACATATAACCAGAAAAAAAAGAAAATGAAGATTATCAGGGCAAACACTTCATATTTATTATTCCACACTTTTGTTCTCTATAACAAAGAAAAAGAATTTGCAAAACTACCCAAATAAATATCTGGCAACACATACACCATTTAAAAAAAGAAAAGAAAAGAAGAAAGGGCCAATATAAGAAGGTATATCAAATGGGGAGAATACAATCTACCATGGGTCAGCATTCTTTCTGATACCTACAATGATTGACATTGTTCTAAGAATGAGTCACAATGGAAAAGTGAAATCCATGGAATAAGTCCTACCAGCAGTGACAGAAAGTACCTAGAGGGGAGAACATAGAATGGATATTTTAGACATTTTGATTGTATGAGAGAGATCAGATAATTATATTGGCCATGAATCAAAATAAACAGAAAGAAAAGATGGGTGATGAAGAGAGTGAGAGAAATCCTTTATTGAACAGGGGTGCAAAAAGTGAAATTTTAAAATCTAAGAAACAGAACGAGCTAAAGGGGAAGAGTGGAAGGAGAAATCTACTGAAACATAAAAAAGGAGGTAAAGAGAAATATATAAACATAAAATCAGAAGAGGAAAGAGAACTAGTAAAACCCTAAAAGAAAAAGGACATCACAAGAAAAAGGGGATCAGTAGTCAGGAGAAACGAGGCACTGAAAATGTGGCCACATTAAAAGATTAAAGTAACTGAAGGAACATAATAGTGTGTTTACTTCAGAAAAAGGAACCTGAACTAAAAAGCTCCTGCATAGACAGATTAATGTAGCTAGGATAAGAAGTGAAGTAGTCAAGTAGGAAAATAATCTTTGTATCACATTTCTCTACTGAGCATTTGATATATAAGAAATATTAACAATTAATAGATATCTGTATATGATTAATTCCCCAGTAGATATGTGATGAAAGGATATGAATAAACACTTCTCAAAAATTGCAAAGTATTCTGAACCACAAGAGTGTGCCAGATCACTGATAATAAGAGAAATGCAAATCAAAATGTCGCTGAACTTTTACCTTATACTCTGCAAATTGGCAAAAATGGCAATAGTCAATGTTGGAAGAATTGTGGAAAATAATATATTGCTGGTACAACTATGAAATAGCACAAGTATTTTGGAAAAGCAGTTTAGAATTATGCAAATAAAGTAAATAAAATGTCTATATCCTTTGAAGCTACAGATTTCATTACTGGGTTTAAATCCATATATTTCAAAATATTTACAGCAATAGTTTTTATGGTAGCTAAGTACTGGAAACAAAGTGGATGCCCATCATTTGGGGAATAGCTAAACAAATTGTGATACAAGAAAGTAATGGAATATGTTTCTGTGCTGTAAGAAATGATGTGTGTGATGCATCCAGATAAGCTTGGAAAGATTTATGGGAACTGATGCAGAATGAAGTAAGCAGAACCAGCAATTACAACATAAATGGAACACCCAAAATTCAAAAGTAAATGTGACAAAATTATTCAGATCAAGTGGAACTCAAATGAAAAGATGTGAAAGAACATCCCCAACTTTACTCCTGCACGGAAGTGAAAAGTCCATAAATGTAGCACATTATGCATGTTTTCAGACTTTTCAATATAGTGATCAATTGTGCTTTTTTTCCCCTCTCTAAAAATTATTTTTTTGTCTTATGACACGGCTTTCTGAGAGGAAATGGGACAAGAATACATACATGAGATAAAAGCCCTACCAAAAAAAAAAAAAGCCTATATTCCAAAAATACTTGAAATGTTATTTAAATTGAGACATACTGATAGTTGAAAAACATAGTCTTCTCTTAGGCTAACTTTTTTTTATTGCTGCTTCATCCTTTCTACTTTGGCATGCTATGTAGCTAGCCTATTAATAATTCCAGCAAAAATCAGGATTGGGGAGCAAAGGAAATAAAACTATTTCTTGCTACTTGTAAAAAATATATATATTTTTTTTTAATTTAAATCTATGCCTCTATTAAAAGGCTTAGGTGGGAACAAAGGCTTTTGAATTGTTCCTGGAGTTCAATTTCAGTCTCCTGTTGCCATAAATAGTTATGAGCTCTATGTCCTTGACATTGTGACTTCTCTCATCTTTTTGACTAAAAATATCTTAAATATTTGAATAGGTAAAGTTGCATTTGTTTAAGCTAACAAATGTATTTTTTCTTTAAGGATCAGATTTGAAACTTCTGCCCTGTACTAATAAGGCTATTATGCCTTATTGTCTTCATTTAATGTTAGCCTGTTTTAAGGTAAGCCTAAAGATCTTCACTGGGATTTCTACTCAATTCTAAATACTTTGTAATTTTTTTATTTTTTTATTACTTTTTTTAAATCAGTAGAGCAAATACATTCTAAAATGTTTAATTACATGAGTATTTTATTCAGTATGTACAAAGAAGAATCTTTGTATAAGGAGGAAGTAATTTTCTTTCAAAGAAATTAGACTAATCCTCCCCCCCCCTCAGGCTGGGGTTAAGTGACTTGCCCAGGGTCACACAGCTAGGAAGTATTAAGTGTCTGAGACCACATTTGAACTCGGGTCCTCCTGAATTCGGGGCTGATGCTCTATCCATTGCGCCACCTAGCTGCCCCAGACTAATATTTTTTAATGAAGTTTATTTTGTTTTCAGGTTTACATTAGCTCCCTTCCATCTTCCACTTGAAAAAACAAGCCCTGTTACAAATATGTATAGTAAAGCAAAACAAATCCCCACAATGACCATATCCAAAAAAGTCTTAATCTTTACATGTTACTTTTAATCTACCTGTTAAAATATTGAAATTTAGAAATGTGGTATGTTTTTTGCATCATAATTTGCTTGGGAGGCATGAGGGACCTTCCCAATGTTATTTGCTTAGATTCCAGAATGCAACATCTGTTAAAAACCATAGGGGTCATCTATCAGAACAAATCTAGCAGGGGTAGTGTGTAACAAGGCCAGAATTTCTTACTTGCTCAATAGCAGTTTAATGGTAAAGCTGACTCTTAGAGCAAAGGCTCTATTCCAGAGTTTTCATGGGCTTCAAGTAGTGATGGGAATTACCAGGTTAACATTAATTTAATTTTCCTGTCAGATGAAGTGATGATTATAAAAGATAATATCATGTGTGATAACTGCTTCTTCTTTATAGGGGAAGGGCCTGCCACTATTCTTAGGCTATGAAAGGACTGCCTTGATGTAGGGTTAAGTTTTATTTTTGTTCCTTTCTCATTTTGAGCTAATCACTTTACTTCTTGAGACCACATTTTCCTCATCTTGGTGAGAAGGGCTCTGGACAGGACATCATTAAGCCCCTTTCGGCTCAAAAATTCAGGTTTTAATTTCATGTTTCTTTAGAGAGAGAAAAAAAAATCTATTCCCATTAGATTGTGAGCTTCTTGAAGCTAGGGATTGTCTTGCCCCCAACCTTACCACAGAGCCTGGAACTTAATAAATGTTTATTGATTCTTAGATTGGCTTCTTAGCCAAAAGTTCCTACATGGTTTCTAAATGTTATTTCTAGAGTAAAGGTCGATTTTCGTTTAGAAAAGCATGTATGAACTATCATTATTGAGTTATGGCCTGGTACTACACTTGCATTCATATGGATTAACTAGAGATGAAGCAACACATCATGTTTTGTTTTGTTTTCCTAAGATGAAGTAAACTGATTATTTGTGAGATTAGTAAGATTATGCCATTCGTTCTAGAATAAATTGTTTTTGATGGATTTTGTGGGGTTTTCTTCCTTTTACAATCTTATGGAAATTTGGTATAACAAAACAAAGCCTCTGCTTTCTTATTAAATGGGAAACTCTCTAGAGAGATTTTCTATAGGAATGGAAAGTTAGTGTTGTAGTCTCAAAGAACAACATATAAGAAGTGAATTCTGTTCAATTCATATGGTAGGTGGGAGTACACTGCTTGTTCCCAAATACTTTTTAGGTATGTTTATCATAAAATTTATACACAGTGTGGAAGGAGGATACATTTAGATGGTTTTTTTCTTAAGGTGATTTTTCATTTTCTTTTTTTCTTTTCTTGTTTGATTAAATCCTTGTCTTACAGTTAAGAGCTTTCACAGATAACAGGGATGATATGGCATTGGGCCATGTAATCGTGTTGCTTCAACAAGAATGGCCACGTGGAGAGAACCTGTTTTTGAAAGCTGTCAATAAAATTTGTCAGCAAGGCAACTTTCAGTATGAGAATTTTTTCAACTATGTTACAAGTATCCTTTTTTCATATTAAGCCAATTTTCAGATCTCTTTTTCAAGAATGACTTTTGCATTGTGTATTTTATTCAGCACTGAGTTTTTAAAATTGTTTTCTACCTCATATTTTTATCAATCTCTTTTGGAAAACCATCACTAAAGAAGAGTAGAAAAATAGGATAGAGATTTTTAAAAGACTTTAAAGATTGTCTTATTTTCAACTTTTATTAAGCTGCTTTAGAGCAAACTCAAATAGAAACTGATCCCTGCAGGCCACATATTAATGAACATAAAGCATTTCTCAGTTATATTTTAATCTGGTTCAGGCATCATTGGGAGTTTTCTAGTTTAAAACTTCTCTAGAACTGGATTTCTTAAACTTTTTCCATGCACAACTCCTTTTCACCTAAGAAATTTCTGTGACCCCAAGTATATAGACATATAAAATAGGTATACACATCTAACATTTACTTGATAATAAATCATAATTTTGCTACAGTATGAGAAACTGGGCTCTACAGTATAGTCAGTCAATGCTAAGGAAGATACATAGATAAATAAAAACATAGTTCTTGCTTACATGAAGCATAGAGTCCAATATAGAAAGTGACACATTAATGTGACTGTAGTACAAAACAGAATGTGATCATTGCATAAGAGAGGTGTGAGATGGTCAAGAAAGAAAAAATTATGGACATCAGGAAAGGCTATATTATGTGGAAAAGGTAGCAGATAAGCTGGGTTTTGAAGGAACTTAACAAGTACAGATAAAAAGGAAAGCATTAAAGGCTTAAAGAACAGCATGCATAAAAGCAGGAAAGTATGGGATATGAAAGAAGGAGTAAAAGATGTCAGAGCAGTGAGCCAAAGGTCATCTTTTAATAAGAAGCATCAGTGTTCTTCATTTACAGTGGAATGTGTGGTCTGTGAGTGCTAGTCAGCCCAAGCACTTCACAGTGGCTGCTTCTAGTCAAGGGGTGGCCCTCTTCTTTTCTAGCCACAATATGGCAATTTTGTCATTTGCCAGGATTTTGGCTCCCCTTGGAATATAATTAAGTGTTTTGCCCTATGATATCCATTTCTGACATGGAGTACCCATCTCCTAAAAGATGCTGTCAAACTCCTCATCATTCCTTTCTTTAACAGCTAATGTATTTTTTTGCATATTGTTACTCATGAGCTTTTAAAAATTGAAGTTAATTCATTCAAACAGCAAACATTTACTAAGTTTCTGTGTACTAGGCATTGGGCTAAACATACTTTCTCTAAAGCTACCAGTAATCTCTGTCTTTTTTTTTTTCCCCTGAGGCTGGGGTTAAGTGACTTGCCCAGGGTCACACAACTAGGAAGTGTTAAGTGTCTGAGACCAGATTTGAACTTGGGTCCTCCTGAATTCAAGGCTGGGGCTCTATCCACTGCACCACCTAGCTGCTCCACCAGTAATCTCTTAATTGTCAAATGTGATGGATGGTCTTTCCTCGCTTGATCTATCCACTTGTAGCATTTAATGCTATTAAGCACCTTCCTGGCTACTGTCTCCTCTGTTTTTTGTGATACTCTTTTTTTGTGATACTGTTCTCTCCCAGTTCTCTTACCTGTTTGAAGATTACTTTTCTGTCACCTTTGCTGGCACAAAATCCAGATCACACAACTTCCCAAAGCAGCTTCCCAAATGAAGGTTGCTTTCCCAAGTTTTGCCCAGACCCTCTTTTCCCTCTTGTAACTTCATCTATTCCTATTGGCTTAATCATCATTTGTATGAAAATGATTCATATCCAGCCCCAATTTCTCCATTGAGCTTGAATTTCACATTATCAGCTCCCTATCAGACATTTCAAAACAGGGGTTCTAGACACATGTCAAACTAAAAATGCACAAAACAACTCATTAGCTTCTCCCTTGGCTTTTGCTTATTCCTAACTTCCCACCTTCTTTACGGTCTCCCAAATTCAACATTATCCCCAACTCCTTTTTCCTCGTGAATTCAAACAGCTGCCAAATTTTGCCGTTTTTAAGTCTATCAGCTCTCTCAAATCAGACCCATTCCTTCCATTTACATTCCTGCCTAGTCTTAATCATTAATTGGGTGTTGGCCACAGTTAAACTGAGACCTTTTAAAGACCTTAGCTTAAAAAGTCCAAGATCAGCAATCTCCAGCCTTCCTGATGTATGTATGGCCACTGGACTCAGGTGGCTCTAGAGGGGAAAGTGAGGCAGGTTACCTTACACGGCCCTCCCTCACTGAATTTCAATTCACTGGCATGTTATAGCATCACCTCCCATATGTTGTGGTTCTTTTTAAGAACAAAGGACAAACAACATCCTGTCTTTAATATTATTGCAATATTCTATTAACTGTTCTCTCTGCTTCTCAAGTCTCCCTATTCCAGTTCATTCAATACACTGCTGCCAAAGTTATTTTTTTTAAAACATAGATCTAACCTTGGGACTTCCCTGCTCAACTTCTCTGTTTAACTCTCAAAACTCTATGGAATCTGACCCCAAATTCTAGGATCAAGTAAAAGAATTTTTTTTGAAATAGGGGAGACCTATCTTTCTAAGTGATAGGAAAATAGCCCACTGATAAAAAGAGGATGATTAAAAAAAAAAAAAAAGAATAATTGATGGGACAACCTTCCAGAGGGGAGTAAAAGAGATGGACTTGGTAAAAAGTATTACATTCAGTTTTTAATTTTTACAATAAATAGAAATAATTTTTCTCTTTCTTTTTCCAACCATACAAAATGGAGAAAGAACCTTGTAATAATAACATGAGTAGTTAGGCAAAATAAATTTCTTCATTGGCTCTATCTTAAAAAAAAAAAAAAAAAAAAAAGTATGTTTAATCCTGCACCCTGAATCTATGAAGAGAGGGGTAACATGAAAACCTCTACTTCAGAGACTGATATAAAAGATAAGAGAATGAGGGGTGATAAATAATTTTTTAATAGGACTTGAGGGGAGAAGGTACATGTAACAGCCTCTCCTCAGTACTATGGGAAGCAAATTCTTCTCTTTAAGATAGTTTAGGAGAACAGAGAAGATTAGTCTATTGCTGAAAACATGGGGTAGCTAGACTGTTTAATTATTACATATATAAAAGGTGATTATTCCAGTGCTCCTTGGTTTTGACCTTGTCATTTCTAGCTCAAAGGAGTAATATTTCTTCATTCATTAGAATACTTAACTAATTTATTATTGCTAGTATCATATTAAAGTTTTGTGGTAAACCCTGAACTTAAGCCTACAGATATAGACATGCTGGAGGAATTTGCTTATTTGAGAACCCAGGAAGGTGGAAAAATCCATTTGGAATTACTGCCCAATCAAGGAATGCTAATCAAGTAAGTGACATTACTGCCATTTTAAGATTTAACTATTTCTTGCTATAAGATTTTGTGTAACAAATAACTGCTTTTTTAGTCATTTGCTTGAAATTTTGTGTGTATTTGTGGGATTTGTGGGAAATATGTTTATAATAATGTATTTCTAACATCTTTTAAAAAGATAAAAGTCCAGGCCTGAGCCTTAGCTTCTATGAACAGAATTAGGTTTGGGAAACATTTTGAAAGCTGAAGCTTTCACAGTGACTTTCTCTAATTTCTAATATGACATTCACTATTTTAATGGTGCTATTTCTGTCATTTTTCAGAGGTGTTTCACTACACAAAGGTCTCATTTGTGGTTTCTTTTATTTTTCCTTTCTTAAATGCAGACTTGACAGAATTATAGGCTTTGGAGTTAGCAGGGTTCTTAAGAGTCATTTAGTCTCTTCCTCTTGTTTTTCAAATGGCCCTTGAGAAAAAAAGACTTGTTCAGTGCCAAAGACAGGTAATAAATAGATGGGCTGGGACTGGATGTGAGAGCTTTGACTCTTCTTGCCACCAGCACCATTCACACTCTTCAATTCCTTTTTGGCCATTGAAGCATTACAGTTTTTTAAAATAGGAAAAATCTTTGTTCCTCTTTGCTGGAGGCAAAAAACTCCCCCAAACTAGCAACTGTGTCATATATACAAATGGCTCTTGAATTGCAAGTTTTGCTTAGTCAGTAGGAATTTATTAAATTCCTACTATGTGCTAGACACTGTGTTAAATAAGTGCTCCTAACTCTAATGTAGCACAAAATAAATAGTTAAGCCTGATACCTCCTGGAGAAGCTCCAATCTTACTTGAAATTTATTCTTTTCAATAAGTAGATTTTTATTTTTTTATTTTTCTGAGGCTGGGGTTAAGTGACTTGCCCAGGGTCACAGCTAGGAAGTGTTAAGTATCTGAGACCCGATTTGAACTCCGGTCCTCCTGAATTCAGGGCTGGTGCTTTATCCACTACGCCACCTAGCTGTCCCCTAAATAGATGTTTATTGATGAGAAAAAGACACAGCAGTAAGTGTGATTCTTCCCCCTGCCCCCTTACCACAACCAAGTCAGCAACCCTTGAGATTATTGAATAACTCACAGAACTTCCTCTGCTGCTTAGCACTAATTCTAGTTTGAATAGTTTGCACTCTTGAGTTTTTGTTTTTGCTGTTCCCAAAGGTCAGTATTATGGTCACTTCAAGAAAACAAGTCCTTAGTTAAAAGAGATGGAAAAGGATTAAATCATTGGCTTTGGTCAAGATTCTTTCCTCTCCGCTATGGAACTGATGGGTTCTCAGTTAACAGAAAGACAATACTTTCCCCCTCTTTCTCTCTTTACCTTCAGACCTCCTATTCTCTGGATTTTTATTATTAATTTCTCAGGGATTTAGAATGGAAAAGGAATGTTGTCTCTGGCCAGTAAGTTCACTGAGTTAATTTGGAAGATGGCATACTATCTAGCAGCAGCTGTGCTTCCCTTCCCTTCCCCACACTTATAAAGGACCATAGGAAAGAAGTAAAGTTTTGCAAAGAAAGATACTGAAGATACAAAGAATTAGTAAGAATTAAATGAGGCATATTTGTTTTCCCTGTGCTTTTTTAAAGATTGTAAAATAGGCATTGCAATTGCTTTTTGACTTTGATTCTCTCAGTGACAAGAGAACCTTTCTCAATGAAAAATGATCATAAATAAAAACTATTGTTTTGATTTTGGAGATAAGAGATCACCGGTGTGGTTTTTCAACTATTTGCTTTAACCTTGTGAAGTCATGAAGCGCTTATTAAGCGTCTTCCATCTGCCAGGTATTGTGCTAAATATTAGGGATACAAAAAGAGCCAAAGGACAGTCCCTGTTCCTAGGGACTTCACAGTCCAACTGTTGGGGGAAACACCATGTACACAGTGGTGCACAAACAAGAGGGAAACAAGATAATTTAGACACTCTCAGAGCGAAAGCACTAATATTAAAGGGCATTATCAGGAAAGGTTTCCTATGCAAAATAGAATTTGAGCTGGGAACCAAAGGAATCTAAGAATTTCAGGAGGCAGAGCTAAGAAGAAGCCATTCCAGGGATGCTTCGAGAGATGCAGCATCTCATGCGAGGAATATCCAAAATATTTCCCCACCAAATAATTTATTCAAGCAAAACCAAAAGTCACAGAGGAAATGTCCTAAAATGCAGACAAGCCCCAGACGGGTGAGGTGTCTGGGGGAGAAGGGAGAGTCAAGGTTAGCCCCAGAGAGCATAGATCCACAGGGGTGCCTGAGAATAAATTAAGGATTTTTGCTCCTAGCTTATATTTGCATGGCCTTTGAAGATCTGTAAAGTGTTTGTTCCATTTGCACCTTTATTCCTCACCAAAAACCTGTGAGGGACATGCTGGTTTTACCTCCATTTTAAAGATTGGGAAAGTGAGACTCAAAAGGTATAAGATGCTTGCTTGTGATCACATAGCTAATACGTGTAGAAGTGGGATTCAAATTCAGAAATTTACTGATGCTAAATCCATTATCCTTTCCAGGACACCAGCCTTCATTTTAAGAGCAACTGACACCATTTCCTATATGCTGGGCCTTATTTTCAACTCTTGAAAACAAATAAACAGCAAGTTATATCTGAGTGGGAGGCAGGATGGGGTTGGACTCTCCCAATACTTCTGGGACCTTTACTTAATAGCTTGGCATGATGAACTTTGCCTAATATACTTTGTGGAGGTCTTATAGTCATTCTAAAATCTCTATCTAATCTAAACTGTAATAGCAGGGAGAACAGATGCAACAGTAAGAAAGCCAGAAAAATGCCTGAATAAAAATACATTGACTTCCTTTGATTTATAAAATTATTTCAAAAAGCTGTTCCAGACATAGAGGAAAGCTATTTATATTATTTTGCACCCTTTGTAGTTGTTGAAAACATGGCCATAATTTTAAAGTGCAGAACTAATTGAGATTTTGTAAATAAAAGAACAGAGAATTTGATAATAAAAATCTGCAGTCAACTTGTAACCTATCTTTAAGCTTGGTTCTTTCTATAGAAGTAGAAATATGAGCATCTTCTGCAGAAAACGCCCAGTTTGCTCAGGTAGTTTAAAGTAAATGAGGAAAAACTTCAATCTTAAAAATAGGTAAAAGGTAATTGCAAAAATATCCAGGCCACAAATGAATTGGACCCATTGTATAGTTGCCTTTTTTCCATTACTTTCAGAAGCTATAAGGTAGTCGATATATATGGTATACTATTTGTGGAAGCTTTATACTGTTAACAGCTTTGGACATTTTATTCATTCTTCCCTTGGCTGTAGGATTGTCAAAAGTTGTTTCAGATGTGGTACATCCAAAAAGGATGAAAGGTGAAAGATTTTTTTTTTTTTTTTTTTTTTTTAGAACAGGGATTTTTAATTTTGGAGATTAGGGGACCCTTTTTGGCCATCTAGTGAAGCCTCTGAACCCCTTCTTAGAATAATGTTTATTATCTGTGTTCATAAGTGAAGGAAATGTTCCATTTCAGTTACAGGTTAGTGAAAATAGAGTTGTGATTTTTTTTTTCCATCTGAATTCATGGTTGGATCCCTTGAAGGTCTATGGATTCCAAGTTAAGAGTCTGTGGCTTAAAGGTTTTCTTCTTATATATATTTAAGAGAGAAGTTTATATATGTCTGCCATACTTTTTATAGTTGGATCAAGCTAGAATGAAATAAGCCAGTATTGGTATGTTTATGCTTTGCTTTCAGTGGAATACTGTGTGTGCCATGTAATCACTCAGCACTGAATTATCTTCTAATCAAACCTTGACATAATTGCATTAGAAAGAGTTTGTCAGGGTATACATCTGGATTTTGTGAGAAAAAGAATGGGTGGGATTTAAAAATTAACTTTTTTACTGTGTAGTTCCTTTTCCACTGCAAATTCATCATGCTCAATTTCCTCACTGCTCTCTTTGGACACTATGCCGATCTTGAGACTCAGTTCAAATCAAATTCTACTAAGTAAAACCTGGACAATGTTCCATCAATGGGCATCATGAAAGTGGACGGTGGCTTTGCTCCCTACCCTTTTAGCACATAGCTGGACTAAGGTGGTTGTTTCAGGTTTTAAAAAAAAAAAAAAAAAAAAAAAAAGCACTCATATGGTCTCCTTCCAGCTCTCTCTTGTATTTTCTCTGGAGTGTTTTACAGTACAGGGTGAGTCGGTGTGGGTGTTTGAATGCTGCTGTTTGCTGTTTTTTAAAGGCCTTCTAGCCCTCCCATGGGGTTACTGCAGCAGGAATTCATACCTGTACTACAGCCCAGCATACAGACTGCTGACAGGTACCAAGTGGGAAAAAACACACCTGCTCATAGTGTGCTGTTTCGTCAACATGTTGTACTGCCCATGGTTTTCAGCTCTCTGTTACCCAGTGCCCTCATCCATGCTTTTCTTTTAATTTATTCTGCATTCCTCAGCAAACCATCTGGTTGTAATATTGTAACATTTCTTATTTTTATCCATAAGTTGACAGTGTGTGTGTGTGTTCAATTTAATATTCACCACCAAATTAAAACTGAAATGAAGATAATGTGAAACTGTTATTAGATTATACTACTTTAAGTGCTAGGCCAAGATGTTAGCTTGCTTTTTAAAACAAGTTCTCTTTCTAAATATAGGTAAGAATTACCAGCCTTTTGTTTTGGCTACAGTTTTAGTCTTCTTTTTCTTTTTTTCTTTTTTGTTTCTTCTGCCCGTTATCTAATTAGAGATCATAGATACAGATCTGGAAGAGAGCTTATCTAACTCACCTATTTTAAGATAGGTTCTAGAGGTTAAAAGACTTGTCTAGGTAGCATAGAATTGGAACCCAGCTTTTTCTAAGACTAAATTCACTACTTTTTAATAGGCTGGATTTCAGCATTTTCTTCCCCTCGCCATTGGCAGTTTCTTTAGAGTACATGATTCCTGATTTAAGTACTGAATAGGACAGAATGTCATAGTAGCTTTTTATCATTTAAGCTACTGGGGTTTTTTTCTAGCAGTAGGGATGGATTTGCCTGTGTCACCCATACATTAGCTTTGTTACTGCTAGAATCAAACCTTTTTTTTCAATGTTATGACATAAAAGTCAGGCTGCAGTTGGTCTGTGGCTCTGGAATAGAACTTTCCTAGATGTGAAGTTAACTGACTTAGAGAAGGAGACAACTCTTGACACTGATTCATCCTCTTAGTACTGTCCCCTACCTAAAGTCAATCATCAGTCCTAACTCAAATACTTTGAATGGATCAGTACATTATCTCTGATAACCTAGAAGAAATTAGGTCTCTTGTAAATTGTACTGAAGACTTCCTACCATGAGACTACTTCCCTGAAGCAAGCAATTTAAAGCTTCCTGCTTATGCTTCAGTGTGTGACTTTTGATTGTGGCACCTGTAATGTTTCTTATTCTAGCTGAAGTTATTTTTACTTCACATCATAAAAAAAGAAATAGTTTATAAGCAGTTTTTAGTTATGCAAATGCATAACTCCATTCTACATTCTTTTATAATAATGGAATCAAGGTGACTTCTTGTTTGAATTTATCTAAATCTGATGAATCAGTGAAATAGTAAAGTTAGCACCCATTTCCCCATAGCTATTGATTCCTGCTCGTTTATTTTATTCATTGGTAAGAATTTGTTTTATTGGATTTTCTCTGTTCTTTCTCTTATTTAAGGAACTTTAAAATATGCTCTTGATGGCATCCCAAAATGTTACACCACCTCAAACTTTCCTGTTCATCTCCACTCCCAAGATCTCACAAGTGCCAAATGTGTGGCAGTTTTGTGAAAGATTGTAAGGGCTGCCACCACGCCATTGAATTACTGAGCCTGCTGCACTCCTGCTTGATTTGCCTGGTTTTTGCTCAGAGTCTCTGACCTCTTTGCCAATTGTCATTGCTGTTCTAAAACAGAGCTAAGTTTAGATGGTTCTTTTCCTTGGTTCCACTTCCAAGATGGCTTAATGTTCATTGAGCTCCCAGAAATGAGAGTTGAAGGCCTTGCCACAAGTAAGGGGGAATCTTCCCCTGTTGGAGTCAAGAGCTTCAGTTGTTTAGCAGGAGACAAGGATTAAAAAACAAAGCTAAATTTTAACCAGTCAGATGTTCCTATGCCTTTTTTATAAGGGGAAAATGGTGAAGATAACTTTTGAAGATGCCCATCTATCTTAAAAAATTTGGGTAGTACTTTATGTTTTATTGTTTTGGTTTTTTGTTTTGTTTTGTTTTTAAGAACATTTTTTATTTTTCTTTTACTGGCTTACTCTCTTAAATAGAAGGCAGATTTATGTATTAGAGTTTACTCTTTGGGATTTATATGGTTTCAGGTATAGGTGATAATCCTGTTTTCTCTTTGTTTTCCTGTTACTAACTTCAGGCACCACACGGTAACCAGGGGTATCACCAAAGGTGTAAAAGAAGATTTCCGCCTAGCTATGGAGCGCCAGGTGTCACGCTGTGGCGAAAATTTGATGGTCGTACTCCATAGGTTCTGCATTAATGAGAAAATCTTGCTGCTTCAGGCTCTGGCCTAAATGAAGTGATTCCCATGAGCACAGTTTTCTTTACTAGAAGTTGTGATCAATAACAGTGTGGCTTTATGACTCTAAAAAGAAATCATCTGAATGCTAACTTTAGTTGCTTTTAATGTGGAACACAAAAGTCTAAGAAGGTATTTCTATTTTTAAATCTCATTTTTTGTAACTTTTATAAAAGAAGAGTAAAACCATTTTGTAAATAAAAAACCATCCTTAAAAACACTTTGTGAGTGAATGAAAAAGCATTTATTAAGCATGTGCTAGGCTGTGTGCTAAGCCCTGGGAACTTCCCTCAAGGAGCTCACAAGGGGAGGGATGCACAAAGCGGTAGGGAGATGGTGAGAGAGCCTGTGGAGGCCTGCATAGGCTAAGAAACTGATACAAGGCCTGGTACCTGGGCCCGGCCTGCAGACATTTGGAGTTGTGTGCTTGGGCACCAGTCAACCAGATTGGGTGCTCAGGTTAGAGTTCCAAAGCTCCATCCATTCTGGTGTTCGGGGTATGGATAATACTGTGGCAGAGAGCCACATTGCCTTCCATTAGCCAAAGTTCTTGCTGTCAGTAGAAGTACTTTATATCATTCAGATTGTTAGATAGAAGAAATTCGGTTTGTCTTTTGAGAAGCTTTAATTATAAGTTGTGACCAGAGTGCAGTAGGCTTCACTTCCAGGACTCTTATTCCCCCAGTTGATATAAGTACAAGATAGAGCAGAGCAAGTGCCAGCTGGACCACTTGTTGCAGAACAGAGCAGGCTCTCAGTTCTGTCAGATCGGGAGGAGTAAGCCACATTTGGGGGAGAGGAAGGAAGAACTTGCCAACTAGTATGTATATTTTGGAGAAATACAAATCATTCTCCTTGAGTACAAGCATAATAAACATAGTGGCCTAAAAATGAATCCAAAATACATGTTTTAGGTGACAAAAACAATGCAAAAAAGCAGTTGGAATTTCAGTGGCCCAGAATAGAAGTCTAAAACCCTTATCAAATACTATACAGTCATCTGACTAGAACAAAAGTACTTGCTATTATCAGTAAAAAAGCCTTCACTCATTGAAAGATGGCTTCTAGTTTATTAGTTTTTTTAAGTGCTAGTTCCTAATACTTTGTATTAGTGTATTGTGAATATAAGGGATCAGGTTTTTTTTAATCATGACATATTTCATCCTATGCCTTACTTCTAGTTAAATCTTCTCCTGTGGCTCAGTGTATAAAGCTCTGGGCCTGGATTCAGGAAGCCCTGGATTCAAATCAAGTCTCTGATAACTTATAGCTAGATGACTCTAGGCAAGTTACTTAGCCTGTTTTACCTCAGTTTCTTCATGTGTAAAAGGGGGAATGATAATAGCCCCTACCTGATAGGGTTTTTTTGAGGAACAAATGAGATCACATATAAAGTGCTCAGCATAGTGCCTGGTGTACATTGGTGCTGTATAAATGCTTATTCTTTTACTCTTGTTCCCCCTCCCCTGACACCTTATTCAGATAATCTGATCATCTCTTGGGCAACATACGTCAAAGCTATGTGCTATGGATTCAAGTACATTTGCCTTCAGTGACTAGTTCCAGTTCAGAGGCCAGTGGGTTTTGGCTGGTTTTAGGACTGGGTAAAGTGAAAAAGTATTTGACAGTCTGCTTATCTATGGACCAGGCAGACTGCTCAGGTAGCGTGGATGAAGTGAATCATTCAACTGTAGTTGTGAAAAGAGCCCATCTCTTTGTCTTTTATATCTAATTCAGCAAACATTTATTAAGTGCCTACTGTTTGCAAGGTGCTGTGCTACATCACAGTGCGTGTTAAACATCAGTGATGAAGATGTAATTTTGTGCCAACAAAGCAGGGATTTTTTTTTTTTTTTTTTTTTTTTTTTTTTACTACTAAAAGCAAACAAATTGGGATGAATGGGGGTTGGGGAGAAGGAAGGAAGAATGATCTAATGCCTTTGCATATGCTTATGATTGAAGTAAATTTAAATTGCATTTAGATGCTAAAATAGTAAAAAAAAAAAAAAAAAAAAAAAAAAAGTTGTTTTATTTTGGTTTTTTCCCAGTTATATTCAAAACAACAAAAAAATTTACATTTGTTTCCAAAATTTTTGAGTTCTAGGTTCTCTCCCTTATCCCCACCCACAATTAAGAAACCAACTTGTGAAGTTATGCAAAACATTTACATAAAGGTCAAGTTGTGAAAAAAAAACAAAACAAAACCCATAGATCTCCCACCCTAATGAAATAAAAACCCTCAAGAAAAAAAATTAAGTTAAAAAGAAAGAGAAATAGAAAATGTTTTGATCTGTATTCAGATATAATCTCTGGGTATGGATAGGATTTTTCATAAGTCCTTAGTCATGGATAATTGTACTACTGAGAATAACAAAATCATTCACACCTGGTCATCCCAGAACATTGCTTTGTATACAGTACATTTCACTTTGCTTTGAGTTCATGGAGGACTTTCCAGAGTGTTTTTTTTTTCCTTCCTGAGAGCATCCTATTCATCATTTTCCATAGATCAATAATATGAAATCGTAAAAATTTTAAACAGTTCATTCTCATTGTTTTTAACCTTCAACATTTCGTTAGTGACACATCAATTTTTAGTTGGTGCTCCCTAATTTCATGCATTGCATTTGTGGAAACAAAATTAACTCAGAGTTAACAGTGTTAATACATGAACTTTAGGAATCTACCTTTGCTATTCCATTTACAGTATGCTTCCATTATGAGTACATCTAAAATTATTCAGGTTACATAAAGATTTTATAACTGTCAGGTGTAAAGTTTTCTCAGGTGACAAGGAGATGGTCTCCTAATTGACAAGAACTAATCTTTGAGCAAAACTCAAAGAAATTAGCTGGGAAACTAGAAAAAAAAAAATGTTTTCACCCAGAAAGTAGCGCTTTCAACAGTGAGAACCTATTTTGGCCAGAGCTCTAAAATATAGTGCTGTTGTGGGAAACCATCTGCATGGGACGTTGCTAAGCTTTCATGAAAGGACTTCCTGGGAATTGACATAAAATGTTAAGCTAGAAAGCCAATGCTTTAAAAGACTTCAGTCTTTTAAAAAATGTTTTGGCACGGTCCACAAATCAAGGGATTTTTCAAAAAGTCTAGCATTTAGTGACATTATGCAAACATCTTGAATTTCTATCAACAGTACGTGTAAGAATTCATAAAACTTGGAAGAGGGAAGCATAATAAAGTTTGAAATTGATTACTAATAGAATGTTGGCTTATGATAAACTAATGAAAAGAGTGGCAAAGACTCCATAAATCTACAACTAAGAAAACTATTCTTTTCTACCTAATTTCAAAATTTACAAGAACCTGTGTTTGAGATGTTAAGAGAATTTGTACCTGAAACTGCTTCATTATTGAAATGAGTTTATTTAATCAGATTGCATTTGTAGATTAGTTAATGTTAGCATTTTACATGTTTGGAGAGAGAGTTAAGAACTTATCTCTTGTTGCTATGTTGGAAATTCTAGCCCCTACTTTTGTTGTGAGAAGGATTGTGAGTGTTAATTTTACTCTTGATTTACTCGAGTCCTAGGCTTTTCCACTTGTTTGAGTGGTCTCTACCTCTGGGAAGTGGTAATAACTAAGTTCATAATTATGTTCTGTCATATTGGGAAATTCTCTTAAGGAAGTTTTTTACAGAAGTTCATTTGTCTTTTTTTCACCCTAAGGAGTGAATCGTCAGTGATTCCAATTCATTATTATAGAGGTTCAGGATACAGCAGCCCATGTAAGGATATAAAAATTGATACATAAGGAAAATCACCATTTAATATTCTTTGGACATAAATTTTACATGTGGATCCTACATATCTGTGGAGTGCCCTTGCTTTGGCTTATAGACTCATAGGATTTAGCACTTAAAGAATGCTAAAGGAAAAATCTCATCTAGATAACAAATAATAGACAATATTTTTATATGGTGCCTTCACATTTGCAAAGTACTTTATAATTATTTCACTTAATCCTCACAATAGACATGGGAGGGAGATGGACTATTTGTAATCTCATTTCATAGATTGCCCACAATCAAATAGTTCAGTGTCTAGGGGATGACTTGAATTCATTTCTTCGAGACACAAGTAGTCTCTCCACCAATCTGCCTCAAATAAAGAAACTTTAAGGGCCCTGAAGGGTTACAGAATTCTACCATAGTCACATAAGTAATAAGTAGCAGAGGCAAGAATCATCAATCAAGTCCATTGTTTTTGGTATTACCCCACAGTGATGTTTTTAAAACTAGTGAAGTAAATAGGTATAGATAACTAAGTTTTAGAACCTATACTTAAGCATACTAAAAATACAGTCTTGAATGTAAGGATAAATATAAAAATATTAAATAAATGTAAAAAAAAAAAAAGACTTTTTCTAAATTAACAGCATAATATTTTCTGCTACTAGATGATGCTACATACTCAATTTTGAAAAGGCTCCTAAATAATGATGAAGAAAGACCTAACTGCTGAGTTTATTATCTAGGTATAGTTTTAATCTTAAAGGTACAATTATATGGATCATATTTAAAAAATGTTACCATGCCCAGGTAGCAGTTGAATAAGCGGGCTACATAGCAGCTATCAAGTGCTCTAAAAAATTACAAATTAGTTATATACCTATTTTGCCTAAATACATAACAGCAGAAGTGGGCGCAGCAAGTATCACAATTTAGAATGGGGCTAGTGATCTTTTATCACTGTCAGAAAGGTGCTTGCATTGTTTCATTCATAAAATATGGTTTAATTTGAATGATCAATGTAAACAATGCCATTACTGTCTGAAAAATTGTCCACTTTGCAATCATAAATATTTTTAGGCACAAAAGATTATTTTGCTGGCATTTCAGATATCTATAATGAATATGCTGTTGCAAAATTCTATTTTTCTTTTTTAACTTGTGAGAGGAAGTAGAGAAAATGAATGATTATAAGTTAAAAATAAAATTTAATTTAGAAAATAAAATGGATCAATTGTTGAACTAAACAAAATGTGAAAGATCATAAGGTAGACACTTCAAGGCAATTGAACAAGAAGATGAAGGAACTGTAAAGATGATTAAAAACTTCTGAATAGATAAAAGAGTGGATATAAGCTCTGTGGAAGAAATTAACCTTGGGATAATTGATTATAGAAGTTACTCATTATTCTTATTTATAGTTTCTCTAGTTTTGTTTGAGATTCTCAATTCAACAAACACTCAGGGGTCTACTAAGGTATTAGTTGCCAAGAATATAAAAAATAACATGAAAGACAGTCTCTGAAGAAGCTTACATTCAACAACATGTGAATGAGTCTACACATGATTGCTTTTTAATTTTTTTTTCTATTAACAAAGATCTTCCTCCTCATATCATTCCCCATCCTGGCTCATCCCTCCACCCCAAGAATTAAACAAAAACAAATCCTGTTTTAAAAAAACACACTCAATCAAAACAGATTTCCACATTTGCCAGGTCCAAAAAATTATTTGTCTAATTCTGAACTCTGAAGTCCTTTACCTTTCAGGACATGGGTAACATGTGTTCCTCTGGACCCATGATTAGTCATTACACTGATAAGAGTTCTTAATTCTTTCAAAGTTGTTTGTCTTAACAATATTGCTGTCATGTTTATAAATTATTCTGGGTTTTGGTTGGTTTGTTTTTTTTTCATTTTACTTCATCGACAAGTTTTCCCATGATTTCTCTGAAACTATCCCCTTCATTTTTTTATGGCATGACAGTATCATTACATTTATATACAGTAATTTGTTTGCTCATTTCTAATTTTTAGGAACCTTTTCACATTCCCATTTTTCATCACTTAAAAAGAACTGAAACAAATTGATAAATGGTCAAAAAATATGAACAGATAATTTTAAGATGATTAAACCATTTATAGGTATAACAAAGAAATGTTCTAAATCATTATTGATCAGAGAAATGCAAATGAAGACAACACTGAGTTACCACTACATTTAGTTAAAATGACAGAAAAAGATGATGGAATTTGGAGGGGATGTGGGAAAACTAGGATGCTAATGCATTGTTAGTGGAATTGTGAACTGATCTAACCATTCTGGAGAGCAATCTGGAACTTCGCCCAAAGGGCTGTCAAACTGTGAATATCCTTTGGTCCAGCAGTATCTCTACTGGACCTGTGTCCCAAAGAGATCATTAAAAAAAGAGAAAGGCACCACATGTTCAAAAATGTAGTAGCTCTTTTTTGTAATGGCAAGAAAATGAAAACTGAGTGGATGCCCATCAGTTGGAGAACGGCTGGATAAGTTATGGTATATAATTGTTATGGAATATTATTGTTCTATAAGAAATGACCAGCAGGATGATTTCAGAAAGGCCTGGAGAGACTTACATTAACTGATGCTGAGTGAAATGAGCAAAACCAGGAGATCATTATACATGGCAACAACAAGATTATATGAAGATCAATTCTGATGGATGTGGCTCTTTTCACCAAATAGGTGATTCGGGCCAATTCCAATAGATTTGTAATGGAGAGACCCATCTGCACCCTGAGAAAGAATCACAACATAGCATTTTCACTCTTTTGTTGTTGCTTGCATTTTGTTTTCTTTCTCTTTTTCCTTTTTGATCTGATTTTTCTTGTGCAGCATAATTGTGGAAATATGTATAGAAGAACTGCACATGTTTAACATATATTGGATTACTTGTTGAATAGCAGAGGGGTTGGCAGGAAAGGAGGGAAAAAATTTAGATTATGAGGTTTTTGGAGGGTGAATATTGAAAATTATCTATGCATATGTTTTGAAAATAAGCAGCTTTAATAAAAGTCAAGGGAAGAGCTGAAATATTTTCTGCCTTTCCTTTAATTTCATCTCCCCTCTCCCTCATTTTCCTATTGAGTGAAATGTATTTATCCAATTCTGTGTTCACCCCTCCTTTAACCAGTTCAAATGAGAGTAAGATTGAAGTGCCAGCTGCTCTCCCCCATTCCCTCTTTGTTTTTATAAATATCTATTTGTGCATCCTAATCATGTAAGATAAATTTCCCCAACCTTTGTTTCCCTTCCTCATTCCCCAGTGTCTTTTTCTTCCTTTTCTTTCCATTCTTTTAAGATCCTCAAAACTTTATAAGAACCACTCATCATCTAATTAATTGGTCTCTGTTAGGTTCTTACTAAGTGCTAATGAGATAATGAGATATTAGGTTCTTACTAAGTGCTAAGTCGGTACTTAACAATTCTCTAGTTCCGGCCTTTCCTGGTAGTTTGACTTGTGAATTCCTAAGGAAGAGCTTGCGTGCTTGGGAGGAGCAAGCTCATTGGTTGAAGTGGTTTTTCCCAGAAGCCCTTGCATTATCCCAGGCCTATTCTCTGGGAGGATAAAAGAGGACAGCACTCCAGAAAGAGGAGAAGTTTCTGCACTACATCAGGCTTGACGGGGCTCTCTGCAGGAAGGGAAGTCACTTCTCTGGACCAGAGTTAACGGCAACTGCCTGGAGAAAGCGGTTCTCTACAGGAAGAAGAATCTGTCTGAGAGATTTGAGTTGACACAGAAGATCTCCTTCCAGAGAGCAATCAGCAGCTTTTGGAGACAACAGCACGCTACAATTGGCGCCCAACATGGGGCCAAGACTTTTCCTTATCCTGACAAGGACTTATTCTGAGCCCTTCAGAGGAGCTAGACTGGACCATAGCAATTTGGCGCCTGAACAGGGACCAACACAATCTTGATTCCAGTGGAAAAGCCTCCAATCCAGATCTCAAATCTCTCAGACCTTCTGGAGATGACAGCACGTTACAGGTCTCCTTTTTTGAACCCTGATGATTTAGATTATGTATCATCTCCTTTGGTTAGAATGTAAGCAGTTTATCCTTTAGTCCTTTGTCATCATCCATGTTTACCTTTTTATGCTTCCCTTCACTCCTGTGTTTGAACTGCCTTAACGAAATAATAGCTCTGGTCTTCTCATCACAAAGGCTTGGAAGTCCTCTATTTAATTAAAACAGAATTGTACTCAGTTTTCCTGAATGAATTATTCTTGGCTCTAAGCACATACCCTTTGCCTTTGTTCTCCTTTCCTTTATAGTAGTGACTGCTAAATCATGTGTGATCCTGACTCCTTAGTTCTTGAATTCATGTTCTGGCTGTTGGTGGTATTTTTTCTTTGATCAGGAAATTCTGGATTTTGTTCCTTTTCATTTTGTGTTTCTGCTAATCACTCTATTTCCACTTTACCCTCTGATTCTGAGACTGGGGCAGTTTTAAGATTTCTTGAAATATTATTTTTAGGCTTCTTGTCATAGCATTCAAATAGTCCAATAATTCTTTAAAAAAAAAAATTATTTTCCAGATCAGTTTTTGCTATGAAATATCTTAAATTTTCTTTATTTTTGCTTAGCCTTTTGACTTATTTTAATATTTCTCATTGTCCCATAATCATTCTTTTGGTTGGTCTTGTTGCTACTTTCTTAGGACATGTTGTTATTCTATGATCTTAGACACAGGCCGTGAGTTTCAGCATTCCCAAAATGGTCTGATCCACTCTTTTCCTCCCAATTTTGCAATTTCTTGACCTGAGTTTCTGTCAAAGCAATAACAGAATGCAGCTAGACACAGCCCCCATCAGCCAGCTAGGAAGTTCTGTTTCAGAGTGACAAGGGCAGGCTCCCCTTTGATCTGAGATACCTGCCGTCATTAGTGTTCTGTAGGCAGATTAGGCTAGATGCTAGAACTGAAATCTATTTCTGCTCCTGGGGTATGTGTGAACAGTAGCTGATGGCTACTGGACTTTTTTCTTGTAGCACACTCTCCAGGACAATCATGTGCAAGTTCCCTTCTCAGTCTACTGTGGATCTGTGACCCAGGACTGGAGAGAACACAACAAAGCTGCTACCTAGTACCTGCCCCTATCTCTGTGGACAGCTGTGGGTCTGAGGGTGTCCTAGTACGGTCTGGGAACTCTTCCTGCCATACTGCACAGCCTTTCCTTAGGAGCTGGAGTGCACATCCATGAGGTACTCTTGTTCTGACCTAGTTCCCAATGTCAGGAGCCACCTCAGTCTCCCTGTGCTGATGTGGACCAAACAAAGGAGTCACGGTGACTTCTGGGTTTCCCTATCAAGGTTCTGTCTGTATACTTTCTAGGTCTGGTCAAAGAGTCTTGCAGATTGGAACCTGACTGCACAGCTTCTTGGAAGTCTGCCATCTTGATGTCTCCTGTTACATGTCTACTTTATGCAGGAGAGAGCACTGATAACTAGGCAAGTCACTTCACCTGTCTGCCTTGGGTTCCTCAACTAAAGTGAGAATAACAGCTCCTATGTTACAGATATATAAATGCTGAATTCTTCCCAGATTTTCCCTTCTTTCCCTAAAGGGACTGGAAATGGCTTAACAAACATTCAAGGTGCCCCCTGAACTGATTCTTACAATTGTATGGAGCAGTATTTGTTTCATGATCACTGAGTGGGGCTCTAGCAAATATTTTTATTTTTCTCGAATTTCTTTGAGTTAACACCAGTCATCTCCCAATGATATCAAATGACTTAGGTCACATCAAGCTCTCAAGAGAACTAAAATGACAAATCAAAGGCCAGTAAAAAGCAGAGTGGTGGGCATGAACAGGCTGTGGCAAGCTCCAAGGGCATCAGGTGCAAGTAGGAGTGAAGACACATGACTGAAAAGGGAGATTATACAAGTGAAGGAATAGAAATGAGAAATAACAGAGAGATAGTTTGACTAGGGCATAGCAGTATCTCCAAGATGCTAAAAGAAAAGAAGGAAGACCTTCAGCTTTGAAAGATTTCTAAGATTCCTGGATAAATTTTGGTTTCTGAAGGCTGACAGTGGATACCTCTCAGGAAAGGGGTGGAGTTCTCTAGCTGCAAAGCACAAACTTGCAATCATGGCCAATGTGTTATATTTTTTTGCTTGACTGTTTTTATTATAGTGAAAGTTTGCTGGGGACAGGGAGTCATTCAGAAGTAAAAGGAGTATTTTTTTTAAAAAGGGACCAATAAAACACTTTCAAATAATGAAAAGAAAAAAAAAAAAAATGGGAATGAGCCTGACAAGGAAAATGTGTGAGTGGGGTATAGTCTATGTATCTTAGTGGATAGACCATACACTGATGAACTCATGGGTCCACCAAGTACCAAACTCCAAAATTCCCCACCAACATGTGCTAATGAAGCACATGAAACCTGCTAATTCTTATTTTAAGTTTTCTCAATTTCATTATGAAAAAACACTCCCTTGTCAGCTTGGTGACAGTGGGCAGAAGCAGATCTCCATTGTAAAGTTTTAAGGAGAGGGGTTATACAAAGAATAGTCTGACAAATGCTGCTCAAACATTTTAATTGGAATTTTTCCATAATAAAATACACCTTTACAGAGAATTTCAGAAAAACAATAGGTAAATTCTAGATAGCTACAGAATACTGGTGAGAAAAGAAGTTCAATACATGATATCTTTAAAAAAAAAAAAAAAGTAGAAATAAAAGAAAGTCTTTTGGCAGAAAGAGGCTTTTTTTTTTTTTTTTTTTCTTTAAAGAAGCATCAGGGAACAGGAACATGTGTCACACAGCAAGCGCCTGGCAGATCTGAAAAGGGCACTTAGAAAGGTAGGCTTTCTTGGAACTCACTTAGAAGGAATCACACAACAGAAAAGCTGGGATTTTTAAATAAAGCAGCACAAAAACACATTCAATAACTTTTACAGTTCACAAGAGAAATAAGGCTGCTCTTCATAAGCGGGGTATATAAGCTCTAAAACGGTCATTTTATAGGAAAATGAAATAAGAATCAGGTCTTCAATTGTTTTTTACCAAACTTGAAAGCAAAAAGGCCTGCAATAATTCCCTTTTTGATGAGACCTCATCAAAATGGAATTAAAACCATCAAACACAATTTTTTTATTGTTGTTGAGGCAATTAGGGTTAAGTGGCTTGCCCAAGATCACACAGCTAGTAAGTGCCTGAGGCCAGATTTGAATCCAGTCCTCCTGACTCCAGAGCTGGTGCTCTACCCACTGTGCGATCTAGCTGCCCCTAAACACATTTATTTACACAGAATAAAGGAGAAAAACTATCATGGTCAGTTACACTACAAACACATGATTTACAAATATACAGAAGACAGGTTATGTATGGGATTGAACCAGTTCACAGGACTATAGCATCTAATTTGTACACATTAAAAGAGGATTTCATGTTCCCATAATCCAACATTCCAAAGCCCATCCACTTTTCTCACTAATACACATGGTGATCTCTTTGCTTCACTGACTGCCCCGAGCCCCTGTAGAATCAGTCTAATCAAATGTACTTGATTTACAAATATATAGAAGACAGGGCTTCTGATGAGCTATGTATGGGATTAAATCAGTTTACAACAACATCTAATTTATGCACATTAAAAGAAAGATTCCATGTTTCCATAACCCAACATTCCAATGCCCATCCACTTTTCTCACTATTACAGATGACAGTCTACTTGCTTCACTGATCTCCCTGGGCCCCTCCAGAATCAGTTCAATGAAATGGATATGCAAAGACCATCAGATTTTCCAGAAAATCCTTTTTCGGTAGAGCACATAAGCAATGACCACCCAGAGGGAAGTGGCAACCAGGTTCTGAGTCAAGTGTTCCTTATGAGACTGGTGGTCCTCCATCTTCCACTGAAAAGGGAAGTAGTTCTCAAAGACCTCATGCCCAACATACACCAGGATGGAGTTCATTCCTTAAAAAGAAATTTTGAAAAGCCATTATCAGCTGAAGGGACAATGCAGCTCCAGACTCACAAGCTGGGGGACGGCATTATGGCAGACATGCTTGCCCCCATATGAACACCCCCATTCTCTTCAAAGAGAAACTAGAATAATGTGTTTTAACAATGTAATGGAGGGGAGAACTCAGACCTGGAGTTGATGAATGGGAACTTGCAGTATTGGAAAGTTCCTTCACCTATTCAGATCAACAACTCATCTGTAATTTAAAATCTTAGAGACTTAGAATAACAACTGGGGCACAGAGACATCAGGTGAGTTGCTTGTGACCACCCAGGC
Source organism: Sminthopsis crassicaudata (assembly GCF_048593235.1). Classification (NCBI taxonomy): domain Eukaryota; kingdom Metazoa; phylum Chordata; class Mammalia; order Dasyuromorphia; family Dasyuridae; genus Sminthopsis; species Sminthopsis crassicaudata. The sequence continues at coordinate 137,916,514 of NC_133618.1, read as the reverse complement.
AGCATGTGTTAGAAGCAGAATTAGAACCCTGGGTCTCATGCTGGCCAATGCTGGCTCCCTCCCCACTACACCACACTACTCTTCTCCTCAGACTATCTTATTCTCTGACATTTTTCATTTTGGGAAAAGTATTAATGCTGCACAAAATCTTATAAATCAAACTAAGCATATTATTAAGAGACTGATGTCTTCCAGGAGGGACAATGCATTAGAGTTATTATGATGCCAGATTTACTAATTTACTAATCAATGGAGTATACATTATGTACCTCTATTCCCACAAAGGCAGGCTTGTTACCCTTCCGTACACACACAAATGCAAGGTTCACAGAGCAGGCTCATCTCTAGGCAAGCTTTTTTCAGTGCCCTTCTTTATAGAAATATTCCCAAGTCATTGCCCCACAGATCTCTAGGTGTGCAATTATCAGCACAGTGAACCTTTGCTGCTGGATTAATCTGACTGACCTGGGTAAAAGAAGGGAGCTCCAGACCACAGTCTTGCAACATCCACCAAGAAATACATAAACAGGAGCAGAAGGAAAGCAAAGAAACTCAGAGTTGTCACATAGGAGATGGACCTAGGCAGGTGTAGGGAGAAAAGATAATGATAGTTAGTCATCTGTGAACTAAAGTATATTGCAGGGTAATCAAATAAAAGGATTAAAACAATATTTTGCTTTCCACTTACCAGAGATTTTTATTTACTGGGATGAAGCCTTCATTTTGAGAAAATTTGGTCAAAACACCTGAAATAATACCCTGTAAGGAAAAAAAAAGAAAAGTAGATATATATGGGGTGAGAATATAAAACTTACACTACCAAACAATGGGGAAAATATCTTTTAAGATGCTTACTGTAATTACTGAACTCTTTATAACAAAATAATACTTTCAAGTTATTCTAAATAAATTATGGTATAATAATAAAATGGATTATTATTGTGCTGTTAGAAGTGATGAAGGGGATGGTTTCAGAGAAATCTAGGAAAATTTGTAGGAACTGATCCAAAATGAAGTGAGCAGAACCAAGAGAACAATCTACACAATAACAGCAACACTGTGAGGACAAACAGCTCTCAAAGACTTAGAAGCAATCCTACTGTTTACTTTTTCAGTGGGTGGGAGGAGGGTTGGAGAGAATTTGGAACTCCAAAAAAAATTTTTTTTAATGAAAAATAAATAGTGAAGGAGGGTGGCCAGAGGAGGGGGAACTTAGAAACTGAACAACATATTAACCAAACAATTTCTAAAGATTTGTGATAAAACATCTTGCCCATTCCCCAACAGAGATGGAATCAGAGTGCAGGTGGAAGTATTTTTGGGGGGGAATATAGACAATGCAGTAATTTGTTTCTCTTGACTCCTCATACTTATAACAGTTGAGGTTTTTTGTTTTCTCTATGTGGGGAAAGGAGAGATGAAGTAAAGAGAAAACTGATTTTTCTTTGAAAATTATAATTTAAAAAATAAAGTCATTTTAATGATAATATCTGATTCATTCTTATTAACATTTATATGAGAGAACAGGAAGAGAACAGGAAGCCTGAACTGGCTCCCACTCCCACACACTGAATCAGTGACCAAGAGGAGGACAGGATGGAACAATGTCTCTGCCAATTTAATTTTCATATTCAATTCCAGAACACAGCATTGGAAAATAGCCTCTGGTCTTAAAACAGCAGCTTGTTTTTCTTATTCATGTGACAATCTAACATACAGAAGCAGAAGCCCTCTCCTTAATTAAAAAATAAGGTTTTTTTCATATAAATCTGAGACAGGCCAGGTAGTTCATCAAAGATTGCTCACTGTTACAATGAAAATAAACCACTGAATGTATAATAGAAATGGATATACAATGAGAGATTTTACAGGTATTTCTAAATATACACATTTTAACATATTTCATGAATGAGAGGCAGCACAGCTATAGTGACCAGTAAAATTGGCATTGAAATGAGAAAACTGGTTCCAGTCCTGCCTTAGACACACACTGGCTCTGGTAAAATAAGTAAGTCATTTAATTTTTCAGGGGACTTCATAACTCCTTCCAAGACTAGAGGTTGCAAAGGAGTTGTTAATCTGCATTAGTGGAGGGAGGTTCCAGACCGGAGTCTACTGTTTTAATGAAATCAAAAGCCAGACCTTCATCATCCACTTAAAAAATGACATTCCTAATTATTTTCAAATTTCTATTAATTTTTCATGACCAAGCATATTAATGTAAAAGTTTTATTTAAATTTTACTTTGAAATAAAAACTTCCATCCCATCTATATTTTCCATCCCATGGATTAAAAAATGGAGACAGCTTGGTCCTTTGAAATAGTCTTAAATTGTGGTCCTTTTAAGTCTCAATGAAAACAAATGGTAGTAATAAATCCATCACTTACCAACATGGCACTCCACAAAAGGAAACGAAGAATGATCTGCTTCTGTTGGTCTTTGTAAAACAAGAGGATTTTTCCAGCCTAGGAAAAAAGCCAACACTAATAAACTTGTTCATTTGTATGCAACTCTAGAACTTTACAGAGTTCCTTCACATAGATGATCCCCCAAAAGCTTGGAACAACTCTGTAAAATGAGCAGGATTTAACACTATTATCCTCATCTTTACAAGAACAAGAACCCAAGCCATCTGATTCTCAAGATGGATCATCTCTTTTTGACTACATTGCTTTGACCAAGACAGACAGCACTAGCACATACAGTTTTTCTTCCAGAACATGGGAATTAGGGTCATGACATCTCTGCCATCTGGAAAATCCACATAAATGTTTTTAACCCTCTCTTTGTACCAGAAAAGAAGTCTGAATTTTTTTTTCTTTTATGGGGTGAGATATTATAATGATACTCTATTTTATGCATATCAGAGTTTCTAAACGTTTTCTGTTTCTAAATGCCTTCACATCTCATCTGCAGCTTCTGCAAAATTCCCCAAAAGATTCCCATTTAATTTCTTATGCCAATCCACAATATATCAAAACTGCAACAGGGAAAATCGCAATATGGAAGGAATTTCCTGTGATTTCTTGTAGTGGAGTTTAGCAAAACAAATTCCCCTTTGGTCACGTCCCCCCAAAAAATCTCGATCTGCTCTAATGGTGTCAAGCTGCACCATTACCAATCTGTCAGAAGGTAAGCAGTATACACCAAATAATGGGGCCTAGCAGCCTGAGAATCCCTGTTCTATACTTGGGCTTATATGAGGATAAATTAAAGTTTGTAAAGTGCTTACAAATTAGATGCTATATAAATGCTAGCTGCAATGATATAAGGACTGGTTTAAGAGTCAAAACACCCAAGTTAAAGCCATACCTTGAACATCTACTATCTATGTGACCAAGGTTAAGTCAAAGATAGTTAAGTGATACAGCAGACAGAGAAGTGCACCTGAAGTCAGGAAGACCTGAAGTTAAATTCAGCTTCAGATACTTATTAGCTATGTGACCCTGAACAAGTCACTTAATTGTCTTTCTGCCTCAGTGTCTTGCTCTGTAAAACGGAAATAGTAATAACACCTACCTCCCAGGGATGTCCTAATGATAAAATAACATTTGGAAAACACTCTGCAAATAATAGGACATTTTCTAAATGCTATTATTATTATTATTCATTATTATTAAGTCACAAAATCTGGCTGACCTATATAATTCTCTAACTACAAATTATAGATAAAATACTAATCTCTACCAACAGAGGGAGTTTCCACCCTAGAAACTGCTTATACCGATAAAATCCTAAACCCATGATCCACCTCATCCATCTGCTCTGAAAAAGCAAGCAGTAAAATGGAACGTCATTTCAATGAACAAAATGAATATTAGACTTTTCAAAATATATAAGCAAAGCTTCTTAACTTGGAGTGGGTGGAAGGGAGAAGCTACTTGGAATTTGTTTTGTTGTTTTGGTTCACTCAAAGAGTATTATTTTTTTCAAGAAAAGAACATTCAAAAGAAAAACTACCTGCACTCCTAAAAATGCCATCACAATTGAGTTGATAGTTCCCAAGAGTCCTTCAGGATCATAAGCCACTTTGGTGTGGTAGAGCACCTGGACAAGAAAGACGAAGAAGGTTAGTGGTGAAGATGGACTTGGTAGGTCACAAGCATTTTTCCCAGCATCCTCATGAAGGGTTTCTATATACAGAAAATTATCATATAATACATCACAGCTGTGATGGACAGAGATTATCCATTAAAGAGATGAACAAATTGTTCTCAAAAGAAAAAATGTAAAGTGGTAATAAATAACTATATGAAATTTAAATCTAAATCATTAATAAGAGAAATGTAAATCTGAAAAATTATGAGAATTCAGCTCAAAAGTAGAAAATTGGTAAAGAACACAAAAGATTTTGGGGGGGGAGAATAAATGCTGGAAAGAAACAAAAAGATACATAGGCTAATAAAGTATTGGTGAAGCTATAGATTAGACCAACCACTCTGGAAGGCAATTTGCAATGACACTTAAAATCCAACTAGAACACCCCTACTCATAGATCCCACTACTAGGCACATACTCCACAGAGGTCAATGACAAAAAGAAAGTTCCCATTCGTGTGTGTGTGTGTGTGTGTGTGTGTGTGTGTGTGTGTGTGTGTGTATAAATCACAATATTTACAGAAGCATTTTGTGTAATGGTAAAGAACTGGACATAAAGTTTCACCCGTTAACTGTTGTTATTCAGTCATTTCAGTCATATCCAACTCTCCATGACCCCATTTGGGGTTTTCCAGGCAGAAATAAGGGAATGGTTTGCCATTTCCTTCTCCAACTCATTTTTCAGATGAGAAAACAAGTAGATTAGGTTGAGTAACTTGTCCAGAGTCACATAACTAGTAAGAACTTGAGGCTCAGATCTTCCTAACTCCAGACCTGGCACTCTATCCACTGACCTATCTAGCTGCTCCATCAATTGAAGAAGGGCTAAACAAAGAGTGGTATATGAATTGTAAGGAATGCTAGTGTGCTATAAGAAATAATGATAGGGCTAAATTTAGAAAAGCAAAGAAAGACAAATACTGATGCAAAGAGAATTAGCAAAGCCTAAAACATAAATGGAAAGAATGAAAAAAATTAAACACTTTAATGACCAAATGTGTCTTCCAAGAACAGATGCAAAGAATTCTTCCTTTTCTCTATGCAAAAATGAAGCTCTTATAGGTGTGAAACACAATATAACTGTCAAAATCATCTGATGGTTGGTTGGTTTTATTGGTCTGTTTTTCTTTTCCTTTATTCTTTTTTTTTTTCTTCTTAATTTCTGTCACAAGAGATGGTTCTTCTGGTAGAAGCTGGAGCAAGGATATATTTGGAAATTAAGATGATATTTTAAAAAATCAACAAAAATAAGGTTTTTTTTAAAAAAGGGTCTTTCCCTAAACATAGAGCTCCTAAACAAAGCTTCAATAGAAAAATTTCAGGAAGGACTCCAGTGATGAAATATCCTGTGGACCTAAGATAGCAGAGCATATACAGATCATATGTAAATGTTAACCTACTTTACTTTAACACAGAAACATAAGAAAATACTACCAATAAAATGATGGTGCCAAGTTTAGTTCACTTAATAAGCCCCTAAGGCTTATAAGCTTAGCTCTGCACAATCTTCATGACACTATGCTCACTCTCTCTCTCTCCTAATTTTTAACATTAGGATGAAACAATTAGAAAACATTTACCTGCAACATAACTTGCCATGCTCCATATCTGATCCACTTTTGTCTAATTTTGTAACCCAAAGATTTTTTAAAATTCACATAACAGAAACAACCAGAAGCAAAAAGTAGTCCACAATTAAAATGAGCCACAATTGAGTACAGGCTGTTTTCAATGAACTATCCTTTTATCTTCCTTTCACTTCTTCAAGGATGAATTAATTTTACTCACATTAGGAGAGGGATGCTGGTAAATGTGATCTTCTCCCAGAAACAAACGATCAATGTAGCCAGCAGCTCCTCCAGTACAATTTGGGTATTTTCCAAAGTCTCCAATACCACCAGGACCAAGATAACCGCTAGAGAGAATAAAAAGTAAATTCCTACTTTATGAAACCTCATAAAGAATAACAATAATAAATTTATGGATGAAATCACGAATATTAAATTTATAAAATACAGAATACATTAATAATAAATAACAAAAGTATTAAATACATAATTAGATGAACTATTTATAAATGCAAACCTTACAGAGCTTCAATTTCCCATTTGTAAAATGGGTTGGATTAGATGATTTCTATGGTTACTTCCACCTCTAAATCTTCAATTCCCTATGTAATGAAATGTTGATATCTTGTTGAGCCTTCTTACTATACTTGACACAACACTCCATCTTCCATTTCCATTCTTGGAATGCAACCCTCCTTACCTCTGCCTCTTGGAACACTTGATTTTCTTCAAAGAGTAAACTTAAATACTATTTTTTACACAAAAGCTTTTTGAGTCCCTTCATATCAAATTATCTTCTATCTCTTGTGAGTAAACATATAGACATGTATATTCATATACATGTACATATATTTATATCTAACTATAATGAAGTAGATAAAAACAAAAATGGAACTATTCCTGTCCTCAAGAAGCTTATATCCTATTAGAAAAGATGTATGTATATAGATACATATATGTATATATGTCTATGGGCATTTATGTACCTATACTTATAAATCTATGTACATTTATATATCCATACACACATGCATGCATACGTGTACATACACAGACAGAGATACACCTCCTCTAATAGAATGTAAGTTTCCTGAAAACTAAGTGGATGCCCATCAGCTGGGGAATGGCTACATAAGTTATAGTATATGAATGTTATGGGATATTATTGTTCTATAAGAAACAACTAGCAGGATGATTTCAGAGAGGCCTGGAGAGACTCACATTAATTGATGCTGAGTGAGCTGAGCAGAACCAGGAGATCATTGTACACAGCAATTATTATTTATATATATATATATATATAAATAATTATAATTATATTATATATAATGTATATGTATATATTATATATAAAGATTATATAATGACTAAGTCTGATAGACTTGGCTCTTTTCAACAATGAGATGATTCAGACAATCTCAAAAGATTGGTGAGAGAATAATCTGCATCCAGAGTCCTATGGGAACTAAATGTGGGTCACAACACAATATTTTCACCTTTTTGGTTGTTGCTTGCTTTTTTTTTTCCTTTTTGATATGATTTTTCTTGTGTAGCATGATAAATGTGGAAATATATGGATTACTTACTGTCTAGAGGAGGGAGTGGGGGAAGAGAAATTTTGAACACAAGGTTTTATAAGGGTAAATGTTAAAAACTATCTTTGAGTATATTTTGAAAAATAAAAAGTTATTATTAAAAAAAAAAAAAAAAAAAAAAAAAAAGAACACAAGCACTTTGAGGGCAGGAACTGCTCCATTTTTGTCTGTGTATTCCCAGCATCTTGCTGAAGTGCCTGGTACCTAGCAGGTACTTAATGAACCCTCATTAATTGATTGATTGAACTTTTTGCCCATCACAGAAGTGTAAGAATCATGTTTATAACTGGAACTCTACTGCAGGTGGAGCTGTGAAGTGTTTCTATTATGGAGAGCGATTTGAAATTAGGACCAAAGGGCAATCATACTATGCACACTGTTTGATCCAGCAATATCACTGTATGCCAGAGAGATCAAAAAAAGGGAAAGTATCTATTTGTAGAAAACTACTTGGAGCAGTTCTTTTTGTAGGGGCAAAGAATTGGAAACTGAAGGGATGCCGATCAATTAGAGAATGGTTGAACAAGTTGGAATATATGAATGTAATGGAATACTACTGTTATAAAAAATAAAGAGTAGGTTGTTTTCAGAAAAACTTGGAAAGATTTATATGAAGTGATACAAAGTGAAATATATAAAGACAAGAGAATGTGGTACATAGTAACTGATCAACTATCTGTGATTTAGCTCTTCTCAGCAACACAATGACAGTTATGTTAGGACTGTTACTAAACAATTATAAGGAAAAATGTTACATACATCCAGTTTGAATGCAGTTTGAATATAAACCAAAGTATAATATTTTCACTTTCTTTAGATGGGGTTTTTTCCTCTTGGTATATTTCTTTTTCCACAATGGACTAATTTTGGAATATCTTTTGCATTATTGCACATATAGAACCTATATTAAATTGCTTACCTTCTAAGGGAAGTTTGGAAAAGAGAGGAAAGGAGAAAATTTGAAACTTTTTAAAAAATATATGTTAAAATTTGTCTTTACATATAATTGGAAAAAAATAAAGTACTATTTACAAAATACTGTTGTGTTATAAAGAATTTTTTAAAAAATAAAGTTTACATTAATTTGATTCAACAATTCAAGGAGCATTTATTAAGCTCTTACTGGGTATCAGGCACTGGAGATCCAAAGTTAAAAAGAGAGAGAGAACCTGCCAAAGTTCAACATGGACAAATATAAATAAAGTCAAAATATTTTAAGAGGGCAGGAGATGGTGAGCATCAACAGCTGTAAGCATCAGGAGAGGCCTCTTTAGGGAGGCCTTTGCTATTAATTGTTATTAAATCTGACAATTCCCATTCCAAAAGATAATTAAAAAACTATATCAAAACATTTCTCAGGACAAACTGCAGATTTCTCTCTATAAGCTTTTTACATGGTAGAGAGTTGGCAGAGGAAAGATTTATTTGCCAAAAATAGCTCTGAAAAAGTAAAATTCATAATATGCAGGAGAAAAGTGCTATCATGACAGGAATAACAATAATTGGTATTTACAATGCCCTTTAAAAGATGGGAAGTACTTTCTTGGATGCTTTCTCATTTGAGCTGTCTAACTATCCTGAGCTTCACTATTACTCCTGCTGTTGCTGCTTTTTACTACTACTACTACCACCACTACTACTACTACTACAACTAATATTATTTTTATTCCCCTCATTTTACAGGTTAGAAAACTGGGGCTCAGAGAGGTAAGGGATTTGCTCAGAGTCACACAGTCAACAAGTATCAGATACAGCATAAAAACCTCAAGTGTTCCCATGAAAGGCCAAATCCAGGACTGTACCCACTCTGCACCCTGGCCTCTCCTTTTTAATATCTGCAAAAAGCAAAGAGAGTTTACTCACGTTGGGCAGCCAGGAACTGGTAACAAGAAGGTCACACACACCCAAACGGCTTCCAACATCAGAATGAAAATCCATTGTGGCCAGTAAGAGATGATATCCTGAAAAGAAGAACAGGACCTCTCCACTGTGAATGGCAGAAAGCGAAATAAGACTGACTACAAAAATGAGCTTTATGTAATATTCTACTATTCATTTTCCCCCCTGAGGCAACTGGAGTTAAGTGACTTTCCCAGGGTCACACAGCCAAGAAGCATAGTGTCTCTGGCCAAATTTGAACTCAGGTCCACCTGACTTCAGGGCTGGTGCTCTATCCACTGTACCACCTAGCTGCCCCTTGTGTAATATTCTAGACAAGTCACCTTCAACTCACGGACTCTATTTTTGAGATGATGAAAATGAGAGATGAATTTCCATGGGTTCTATGCTGCTTGTTCTATGAAGAATCACAATGAAAGCATTAAGAAAAATCAATTTTCAAAGACTCTATGACAGGCTTTATTTAACAGCCCTCAGTGATGTTTCATCTAGCTTCCAGCACACATACAGTTTAAAATTTCCTAAATGAAATCACACAAGTAAATAATACATTTAAGTCATGCTGTAAGTTGCAGAATATTTAGTCACACCAGGAAATTAAACAATTAAAACATTATGGTTAAATTCCTACAAAATATCCCTGGTGACAGGAAATGGTCAGGAAGAGGGTTGGAGGGGGCCAGTAGATACAGAATAAACTCATTACAGCTAATAAACCAGTCCTGGATTAGATCCATTTCCTACAGAAATGATGAGCTATCAGTCTCTAAGGCTGATGTTCAGACGTGTGATTTCATTAGTGAAAAGAATATTCAGTGCAGAAACTCCCTTCATTAAAGCAGGTCACATATGTCAAGAATTTAAAGATCCAACTGTCTGGGAGCATCGAGAGGGTTGAATGACTTATGGTTGAATCCTAAAGTCAGGCTTGTACCCTCAACTATGCACTGCCTCCCATGAACCATATGCAGAGGAATGTAATTTCAATGTAAACTGAGATACTTTCAGCTTTATTCCAAGTTACAGTGCCTACGTAAATGACATGATTATAATAATAATTAACATTTATATAATTTGCATAGCCCTTTACCAATATTATCTCAACTTATTCTCAAAACAACCCTGGAAAGGAAGTACTATTATTATCCTAATTTTACAGATAGGGAAACTGAGTTAAGGGCCCCGCCCCGAATGGGCAGGATGGATTTGGAGGTAGGAGCTAGGAGATCATGGAGTCAGGATGTATTTGAAGCTGGATCCGAACTTAGGTTTTCCTGACATTCAGAGCTGTATATCCAGCCACCAACTGTCTCAAAATTTTAAAATATCAGTCTGAAAGCATAAATTATGGCATAATAGGGAGAGCCTTGGACATGGTGCCACAGTTAAGACTCTATAATCTGTGTGGCCCTACACAAGTCACTTATACCTCAATTTCAGTTTTCCTCATCAACAAAATGGGTATAATAACAGAACCTAACGGAACATATCAAATGACATGTCTAAATACAAACTTTAAAATGCTATGTAAATGCCGTTTATTATTACTGTGAATGTTAAAAGATCATTATAGGAAAAACCAGGAAAATTCAAGATACAATGTTAAATCTGCTAATAAAAATCTACCTATACTAAGGGGCAGAAAAAATTAAAGAAAGATCCTTTAAATACCTCATATGGCAAATTCCTAATAAATGTCTGTGATTGATTGACTCTAAATGAATGATTAAGGCCATCAAAAGAGAACAAATAAATATTTCCAGCAGAACTGATACTGCAATAGTTTTTTCAAGGGAGATGGTTTATCCAAGTAGTGTAAATGCAATTTAAACTATTCTGACTATTCAGGAAAGGAACCATGAAGATATGGGATATCATTCTGCTCCTTTCTCTGTCTGTATTCATCTTTGGGCTGTAGTCAATGAGCAAAAAACAGAAAGGCTGATTTGGTTTGGAGGATTCTGATGTACTCTTCACAGAATTTCTCCACTTTTTCATCTTTTTTAGTGGATATCGCTGTACGAGCTGCAATTATCCTTAGGGTGGCCTTTTTGCTTATGCTCATCATGAGCATTGAAAGGGAAGATGACCAAGCATCTTATGAAATGATACTTCCTGCTGCATTGGGGCACATGATGAAAGCAACTCTGCCCTTTTATTTTTAAGCCTCTCTAAAGAAAAAAAAAAAAACAAAAAAAAAAAAACCCTTGAGTCATTTTTCGGTTTAACAGCTACTTCCTTATATCTTCTGGTTTCGCTTAAAGCAAAAATATAAGAATAATTATCATAATTATAATAATAATGGTGATGATATAAAAACATTTACACAGCTTTCTAATGTTTACAAAATACTTAATAATTTTCTTATTTGATCACCAAAACAATCCTGTGACTCCTGTATATGTTATCATTGTCTCCATTTTACAAATGAGGAAACTGAGACTGAGAGAAAGGTTAAGTGATATGTCCATAGTCATACTCTCATATCTCTGACTGCTAGCTGAAATGATTCAAATCCTCTAGAAGTATATCAACTTGTTGGTTATTTGGAGAGAGATATCATATACAGAAGACCAATAGAAAATTTGTGTTTACCTGAAAAACTATGCAATTCTTAGCAACCTCTCTCCCCTTTTCCATCACCCAGCCATTGTTCTTACAGAAGCAGAGCTACATAGAACTGAGGAGGTCACTTTGGATTTTCCTTTTTTCCCCCTCAGGGGTTGCTTTGGTCAAAGACTACCTGTTACCTAACCTGCTGGTGATGGGCTAATCTCTGCATATAGTTCACCTCCTACAGAAGACACAGAAAACCACTCAGATCAAATATTTGCAAAAAGGGAAGTAGAAAACACACAGGAAGTACATTAATGACTATGCTTTAAAAGTAGCAGCTTGGGGCAGCTAGGTGTCGCAATGGATAGAGCACCAGCCCTGAATTCAGGAGGACCTGAGTTCAAATCTGGTCTCAGACACTTAACACTTCCTAGCTGTGTGACCCTGGGCAAGTCACTTAACCCCAGCCTCAGGGGGAAAAAAAATAATAATAAAATAAATTTAAAAAATAAAAATAAAAGTAGCAGCTCAATCTCTGAGCAAGACTTGAACCAGTTTTATATTATCAATGAAATGTTACAGACACAAGTCCTCTGTACCAATAATGAAGACTACAAGGAGAAACAAGTCTCTGCGCCTAGAGATTAAATTATCCTGTTAGTTTGGTAGTGATGAAGTGAGATTATTTAATTCTTTTGCATCTGAGTTATGAAACATGAGAAAACACTGTCCCTTTATTTGGTTCCTTTGAAGGAGTCCATGGGATGTGGGACATTACACATACTGTCAGATTTTTTTCCATACGTTATTTAACTGAATTTTTTTTTCTTCTTCTAAAAAAATATTTTAAATAAGAGATGTCTGCCTGGGAAGGGAAAAAAGAAAGGAATACAAAGAGAAGTGTAGGTAATATAAAAACAAAATATGCCAACAAAATCTTTTTTAAAAATAGCTTCCCTGAGTAAGAAATTGACATATGATAAGGACAGATAATACTGAAATGGTACATTATCACAGGGCTGGGAACTATATTGTAAATGCCCTTGAAAACACCAGGCTGCTATTTGACTACAAACACAAAATACTCTTTCTAGAAATAGAGACCTGGATAGCTGAAGAGATATTATCTATTCTTAAGTGGGATGAGCCATTATCATAAAAATAACAATAACAGCTGAGCTAATGAATCTATGTAGTGCCAAACCAGTTACTATCATAGGGTTACCTTATGGGGATGTAACATAACAAATTTCAGCTAGAGGGACCAAAAAGAAAAAAAAAAAAAAAAAAAAAGTGAACAGGGGCCCAGCAGTGCAAGCAGTAATTATCAGAACTCTTAGATACTGGTTTTAAAAAATTAGAAAAATCAATCAATTGAGCAGATTAGGAAAATTCCAAGGCTTCCAGCTTCTAGGAAAAAAGACTACTGTACACAAAAATGTTGGGAAATATAGAAAGCAGTTCGGCAGAAATTAAGTTTAAAGTAGACCAACATTTCCTATCATATTAACAAGGACAGTTCCAAATAAATCTATGACCTAGATATAAAAAGCCATACCATAAGCAAATTAAAAGGTCAATGGAATAAAATGCCTACAGCAAATATGTATAGGAGAAGAGTTCATGATCAAATATAGAACAGAAAGGAAAAAAGCAGATAACATGAACAATTTTTATGACAAAAAAGGGGAAATGTTGGAGGGCTGTGGGAAACTAGGCACATTAAAAACACTATTGGTGCTATAAATTGATCTAGAAGTCTGGAAAGCAATTTGTAACTAAATCCAAAAAGTCACACACCCTTTAACCCAGTGATAACCACTAGTAGGCTAATAAGCCAAAGAGATCCAAGAATGAGAAAAGGGATAATATATAAAAATTTAACATATATCACAGCTCCTTTTTGTAGGAATAAAGAACTAGATATTAAGGGGAAAAGATGGAAGCCCCATCAAATGGAGAATGGCAGAACAAATTTTGGTATATATGTAAAATGCAGTATTATTTCACTTTAAGAAATGAAAAAAAACAGGGCAGCTAGGTGGTGAAGTGAACAGAGTACCAGTCCTGAAATCAGGAGGACCTCAGACACTTAACACTTCCTGGCTGTGTGGCCCTGGGAAAATCACTTAACCCCAATTGCCTCAGCAAAAAACAAAACAAAACAACAATAAGAAATGAAAAAAATGACAATTTCACATAAATCTTGAAAGACATTTGTGAAATTATGCAGAGAAAAGTAAATAGAGAGAAAAATTTATACAATAATATAATAAAGGCAAACAATCTTGAAAAACTTAACTTTGATCAACAAAATGACAAACTGTGAATCCAAAAGACCAATAGTGAAACATGGTGCACAACTCCTAACAGTTGCATAGTTGACACACACAAGTTTTGGATATGTTCAATATAGGGTTTGTTCTGCTTGACTATTCATTTCTGATCCATAGTTGTTTTTCTTTCAATTTGATCAGAGGGGATTTGGGAGAACTGAATTTAATATTTACTTAAATTGTTCATTGAATTTAATATTCACTTAAAAGGAAAAGCAAGTTGTACTTTTGAAGATATGTATGTTCATGTCCAGTCCTGTTCTACTTTGTATCTGGACATGATCATTTCATTTGGCAGTAGTAAAGTTCAGAATTTGGGAAGAAAAAAATAATCATCACTGAATCGCAGAATATTCTTTATACAAAGTAGAGTGTCTCACCATAGCACTGTTTTCGGGTACGGCTTTGGCAAAGAGAAGCTCTAGAACTGCAACCACAAGGTAGGTCAATCCTAGGCGCTGAAGCACACCAGGGATGCGCAGCTTATCCCAGGACACTGGAGAAAATGCATATTAGATTGTTAGCCAGCATATCTTATTTCATAGAAGAACCATAATTATTTTTGTCTGCAAGAAATTCTAACTATTGTTGTATGCTTGCTTTTTCTCATTTTCTTATTTTTTCCCTTTTTTTGATCTGAATTTCCTTGTGCAGAATGATAAATGTGGAAATATGTTTAAAAGAATTGCACATGTTTAACCTATATTGGATCACTTGTTTTTTAGGGGAGGGAAAAAATTGAAACACAAGATTTTGCAGGGATGAATGTTGAAAACTATCTTTGCATGTATTTTAAAAATAAAAAGCTATTATAAAAAAAGAATTTAAAAAAAAAGAAAGAAAGCTTAACTATGCTATGCCTAAATAGATCTTTAGAAGCATTTGGAGATGAATACACAACTTACACCTGAGTCTTCTGGACTCTAGTCACTAAAGAATCTGAAGTTAGACCAGGGATATATCAAGGAAAAGTCTCTCTAGTGTTGTAAATCATTTCAGTAATATCCAACTCTCCATGTCCCCATTTGGGGTTTTCTTGGCAAAGACAATGGAGTGATTTGCAATTTCCTTCTCCAGCTCATTTTACACATGAGCAAACTGTGGCAAACAGGATTAAATGACTTGATCAGGGTCACACAGTTAATAAGAATCTGAATCCAGATTTGAACTCAGGTCTTCCTGACTCTGGGCCAGATGCTCTATCTACTGCACTATCTACCTGTCCCTTGATCTCCCCTTCCCTAAAACAACCACCCCCTGCAGCATCTAGCTGTCCCAGTCATGAAGTACTTACACACTGCCTTATAAATGTGACTCATGTGAGTGTCTCATTTCCCCAATTAGATTTTAAGCTCTGCAGGGTAACAATGGCATAAAATACTTATTTTTGCCTTCTACAACTCTTAGCAGCATTGTCTTATATATTAAGCAAATCATCATAAACACTTGCTGAATTAGGTGCATAGATTTAGAGCTAGAAAGAAACTTCCAGGTCATTTCATCCAAGTCCATCATTTTAAATACAAGACAAAAGCCCAAGGAATTAAAATGACTTTCCAGACATCACACAAGTTATAAGTAGCAAAATTTGGATTTGAACCTGGGTCCTTGAACTCCAAATTTACACTCTTTTCAATGCAACATGCTACCTCTATTAGATGAAATTTAAAATGTAGAAAAACAAACTCAAAAACCAGTGCTGAACCAGCACCCCACCAAAACAAAAAACAAACAAGCAAAAAATCTCAACATCTCATTTTTCCTCCTTACTTTCTGATTTCTGTTCATGTGCCACCATCTCTTAGTCACCAAAGCTGGAATCTTCAATTATCATTGACACCTGCCTCCCTCTCATAACTGCTACACACATTCAATCTAATCACCAAGTTTTATTTATTATTCTTTCACCAAGTCCCTCAAATCAGTCCTCTTTATTTTCATATCCATGTTGCCTACTCCTAATTAAAACCTTTAACTTGTAGGATTCTGTGTCTCCAGTCCCAACACCAAGCCATCTATCCATCACTGCCAGATGAATCCCATTAAAACACCTCTTCACTTATGCACTTTTCTGCTTGAGATCTGTAAAGGTGCTTTCTTGTCTAAGGAAAGGAAATCAATGCCTTAGCCTAACTCCAAATCTTTGCCCCATGTGGTTCCACCTTATCTCCGATTATTCTTCTACAAGAACCTCTCTGCAAAAGCCATACTAGCCCATTTGCTGATCCCAGAACTTCATGGTCTCTTTGTTCATAGCATTTGCCCTACTCAAAACACTCTCCCCCATCTGTACCAAGTATCTTATCTCCATAGATAAGATTGTGTAATGAATCTTACACTTCTTTGTACCCCCTTCAGTAATAAACACAATGCCCTTTTGTTGAGATTGAGAGATTATGTCGTGTGCCTCAAATCCTTCCTTCAGGCTCCATGCCCCAGTGATAAATAAGAGCATTAAATTGGATCAAGAGGCATGATTCCTTAAAGGCATCTCAACCACCATGCAAGAAATGAAGATGGATTGTTTAATCACATCTAATTCCTCTCGGCAAAGATACTAGAATGGGTTTCTCGTTTTCTTCTCCAGCTCATTTTACAAATGAAGAAACTAAAGTAAACAGGGTGAAATGACATGTCCAAGTCACACAGCTAATACATATGTGAAGCTGGATTTGAAATAGGTCTTCCTAACTCCAGACCCAGTGTTCTAGCCATAAGAACCACCTAGCTGAATTTGTGGGTCAGCAACAAAAAACCCTCATTATGAAAATTACTGAAACTATGGTAACTATGGGGTATGACAGAAAAAATGCTAAAGTGTTAAAATACTTGGGTTCTAGTACCCACTTCTAAAAGATTACCCATTACTTACTTTTATGTATAGTATCTTACAAGATACATGCAAGATATACCTATATATGCCCCTGTTGTCTCTTCCATTAGAACATAAACTCCTTCAGAGCAGACTGTTTCATTGATGTCTTTCTATCTTAAGCACTTAGCAACTCACTCTCTTTGTTTCTGTATTTTATTCATGTGTGTGTTTTGTATGTGCATGTTTGTACACATGCATGTGTGTTTATATTTATGTATAGAGCTTTGTGTATATATACATACACATATATGCACACATATGTGTGTAGAAACACTGATACTGTCATTGTCTAGATATGAAACCTCACAGTCCCCTAATCTCTCAATATCTCAGTTGTAAAATGAAGAGTTTTTGATGCCCCCATTTCCATCTCTCTGATATTCCATGACTATCCAAAAAAGCTCCTTTTCCTAAACTAAAAAGTGTAATGGGAAGTAAATGTATTCATATTAATTCACTCTTTATGCTGATAAGCATTTGAAATTAAACATCTTCCCTTTACATCATACTATTTAATTTTCACCTTCCAACTTGTGTATTCGCTTTTTTAACAGAAGTAAAACAATTACTCACAGGGGCCAAGACAATAATTAGGATTCACAATGAAGATTCCAATCACACAGAGCAGAAGACTCCTCCACAGGATTTTTCCCAGCAGCTTCCATTTGGAACATCCCCGTCGCAGCATGGTGCTCAGGGAGATGGCAATGGAAGAACCCATAATAAACACAAACCTTAAACAAAAGAAGAAGAATTGGTTAACAATAGGTGACACAGAGAAGGAACACTGGGAAAGGAGTGTAAAATGTCTGCACTATTGTCTTTTTACCCAGGTTACTTATAACTTTGGAATCTAATTCTTACCGAGCAATAAGAAATTTGGTTTTACACACATATATTGTATCTAGGATATGCTGTAACACATTTAATATATATGGGATTGCCTGTCATCTAGGGGAGGGAGGGGAAAATATGGAAAAGTGAATACAAGGGATAATGTTGTAAAAAAAAATTACCCATTCATATGTACTGTCAAAAAAAATTATAATCATAAAATTAATAAATTATTTAAAAAAAAAAAAAGCAATAGGTGACAAAGAAGGTGCCCATTATTGGGGCTTTTTTAATTCCTGGAGAGGGTGTCTTCAAATTCTGCGTCAAAAGTACATCTGTGAACACTACCAGAAATTCCCAATGACTGACTATTCGAGCACTTTGGAAACAGAAAATAAAATTATAGGAATCTAAATAATTTGCCCTTAAAATTCTCTGAAGGAGAAACAGAAAACTTGTATTCTCACCTTTCCTAAATCCATCCCTGGCTCCTGAACCAGAAAAAAAGGGGAGATAACTTTCTTTCAAACTACAAGCCAAAGCAGCTACCTGAAATCTGGATCAATGCAATGACTATTCATGGCTCCAAAAGACTAACAAGGAAACCACAACCCATTCCTCAATAGAAAAGTTATGACTGAAGATGCAGAATGAAACATATATATTTTGGAGACAGCCAATGGAGGGGATTTGTTTTGCTTGATTATGGATATTTGTTATAAGGATTTAATTTTTTTTTCCTTTTTCCAAAGGAAAGAACAGACAAATGCTTGCTAAATGTTTTTTAAAATGATCTTAGAAAACCTATTGAACCACATCTTTTTATTCTCTAAATAAACTTCCTTGATACTTAAAACAAATAGAACACAGAAAACTAACTGAACTTCTTAGAGAAATTTTATGTTATATAATATTATTTATAATATTGTTAATAATTATATTATATATTTTGACTAAGACATTACTTTTCTTGGCTTCCTTTGGCTTCTTTCCTGAAGCAACAATGTCCTGAACAACAAATAGTTAAATGATCCCTAAAAACAAGGATTGTTTATAGTTTACATGGAATTTAATGTCACACAAAGTCTAGAAGCAAAAAACTCATGCTATAAACCTCAAGAATGGCCTCAGAATAAAGCTCTGATATAATCTGGATAGAAATGCTCTTGGATATTAGAGTAGATGGGGAAGGAAAAGGCACTGCCAACTTACCATGGAAACACCAGGTCTGCAAGAGTCAAACCTGAAAAACAATACAACAATAGTAAGGAAAATGGGCTCTGACATGAGCATCCTTTCTAATTATGAAAGTGGATGTAGAATCTTCTGACTATCTGGACTTTAAAGAAAAGGTGTCAGAACAACTAGCTCCTTCCCTACTCTGGATCTATGACCCTTTGACCCACAGAGTACTATGCAAATGAACAAACCTTCCACATATAAAAGAAATGTGGAAATCTCATTCCACATTTTTTTGAAGAAAACTCTACTGAAAAAATATCCTTTGTTATGTCTATGAGTCAAAAGCATTTATTGTGAGCAACTACTGTAAGAAAGCAATGATCCAGAAACAAGGAATTAGAGCACTGAAAGGGAAGAATATCATTTTAAAGCAGAGTCCTAAGGGCTAATAGTAATCACTTAACTACTAAATTAGGTTTTACAAGAATTATTCAGGGTAACACAGAAGGTTCCTAGCACCTTAATAAAGGTGACAATTTGGAAGTTAAGATGTTAAAATACAATACTGAAGAGTACAAGGATTTGTAATGAAAGCAGACATCGAATATGGCAAAAACAATAAAAGGCCAAATTATTGTTATCTCCCTACAGTCTCAGAAGCCATTTTATCAAGAAACACCTATAAACACTATTAGTTCTTATTGTTGGACCTTTTTTATGGGTCCACGGTCTGCAAAGAGATATAAAATCTCACAAAATAACTGACTTTAGTGGACTAACCATCTTGAAGATAAACAACATAAAGGAGGAAGGTCATGAAACTGACTAACAAATACTTTACCATTCCAGCTCTCATGTTTGAAGAACCAGTATTTTCCTCCGCCATAATTCACAAAAACCATGATGATGAGAGCAATCCTAAAAGAAGCAAGAAAATACAAAGAATGCAGAGTCCACATACCAAGATAGTGTGGAAGACTAAACACATAAACATTTTATACCCACAAAGAGAAGTCTTATTTTAACAGCTTCTCAGCATCCCAGCATCAGTGGTGTCTGGCATAGAACAGGGTCTTGTTGGCTGACTGA
This sequence comes from Sminthopsis crassicaudata, assembly GCF_048593235.1. Lineage (NCBI taxonomy): Eukaryota > Metazoa > Chordata > Mammalia > Dasyuromorphia > Dasyuridae > Sminthopsis > Sminthopsis crassicaudata. The sequence continues at coordinate 137,896,481 of NC_133618.1, read as the reverse complement.
CTGACTTGTACAAATGGGGTTTATGAGTAAGAAGTTAGATTGCCTGATAATTTTTACCTATTAGAATAGATCACTTGAAAGTATTCTTTTACCCATATTATTTAGGAGCTGTGATAGATCAGAGGGAATTTGAGGTGGTGCTAATATATCACTGGAAAAAGAAGATGGTACCTCTAAGGATAAAAGCTTGTTAATTATACTTTGGTGTGTTCTGAAGCCATTCTTCAGAACTCTTAGCATATAACTTACTTTTACCACAAAGTTCTATGTTCCCCTGTGCAAGTGTCTTTTCTTGAAAGATGATGGAACAGAAAGGGAAAAGGAAATGGATATAATAAAAGGCAATGAAGGAAGCATCTGGGTTGTTTTGAAAGATGTCAAGTTTTCATTTAAAAACAACAATGTTGTATTAGTATCTATAATATGCAAATTTTGTTGTTATCGTTCAATTGTTTCAGTCATGTCCTACTCTTCATGACCCCATTTGGGGTTTTCTTGACAAAGATACTGGAATAGTTTGTCATTTTCTTCTCCATCTTATTTTACAGATGAAGAAGCTGAGATAAACAGAGTTAAATGACTTGGTCAGGATCACACTGTTTGTTAATAAGTGTCCAAGGCTATTTAGTTAGAACTCAAGAAAATGAATCTTCCTGACTCTAGGCCTGGCCATTACATCCTCTGCACTACCTAATAGACCTAACTAGAATCTTAGTGGAAGTAGGGATAGAACAAGAACACAAAAAACTGTAATACTGATTGGATTATGGCAAATATGAAAGAGGGAAACTAAGTATTATAAAATGTTTAAGGAAGGAGAAGATGAGAGGAATCAGGAAACATTTCACAGAAGAGATGGCATCAGAGCTGAATCTTCAAGGATGGGTAAGATTTAACAGGCTGAAATGACAAAGAGTACATGTCAGGTATGGGGGATACCAGGATCCAAACAATGTGATCAATCTCATCATACCTAAATACCTTCTATCACATCCAAGAGTTTCTAAAGGGCACAAGATTCTGTTTATAAGACAAATAAGAAACAAAATTCTGAGGGAATTTCTACTTACCCTCTAAATGTATCTAGAGAGCGAAGGCGATACACTGGAGGGGTCAGTCTCCATGCTTCAACTTGCAGGTCACTACTATAAGATTCTGCTCTGGTTGGAGATCCCAGCTCCTTTGGCAAGAAAAGAAAACAAAAAAAATGTGTTCATTATTAGATCTTAGGGTTCAGATTTTAACCTCACTTGATTTTTTGCCGTTTTTCCTAAGCTTGTCCATGGGACACAGAGAACAGGTCTGAAATAAATTCAGTCAGAACGTTGCAAAGGGAGCTAGAAAGAACACTATGTCAGTACAACAAGTGAGACAGACATTTAGTTATCCTTCAAAAACCTGTTATCTAATGGATATTAACTACCCTTCCATAACCTCTCATCACCTTCAAGTTGCTACAGCAAAAAAAAAAAGTTTCTGAGTATATTAGTCTGGTTCTCAGCTAACAAATACATTGTCTCTCTCTCTCACAGATCCTAGACTTAAAAACTGTCCCCATTTGGTGGGTTCTGATTACACAGCCTTTGAGAACACAGGCTCATTTCCACTCAATGAGGAAACATGGTGGAGAGGAAACATGATGGAGTTAGGCAACTATGTGACAAATATGGATAAGAACTATTAAACTAAAAGCAACAATTATTATATTTGGGAGAAAAAAATTCCAAATTTTGTAGAAGATAGAGAAGACCCTAAATTGGTGCATTCCAATTACTCACAGAATTAATGAGACGATCAGTTTCTCTGGGATTCATTTTTTTATACAGCCAGTTCCGAACAGGATCAAGTCTAAAAATAAATATTCTCTGTTAGCATTCTCCATTTTCCTTAAAATGATATCCCTTGCTAAATTAATTCATAATAAGACAGTATGAAATTACTAATAATTCTGCTTTAAAATGAAGAAATATTTCACAAAAGTACATGAATTTATCTTGTAAAAAAAAAATGAAACTCATGCTTCCTATAAGCATTATGTTCTATACAAATTTTGCTGAAATCTTTGTTTAATCAATATAAGGTTTTCAAATGTATTTTCTTTCACAAATCATCTCTCTACTTCTACTTAACATCATTTTATGGAAAAGAGTTAAATAGATCTTAATGAATAATTAAAAGAAGTTATTAAAATGACTGAGGTTCCATTTTACAAGAACCTTCAGATGGACAAAGATAAACAAAAAATAAAAATGGTAACTGCTGAAGGTCTATGGGAAGAAAGGCAAAATAATGTACTGTTAGTGGAGCTGTATGTGAATTGGTTCAACCACACTGGAAAGAAATTTGGAATTACATTCTCCCCACCAAAGTTACTAAAATATACATGCCCCTTTATTTACATATCCCCAGAGAGGTCAAATTCAAAAGAATGACTCACATATATAATATATTAATAGTAGTCACAAAACTAGAAACTAAGTGGATTTCCAATACTTGAAGAATGTCTGAGAAAATTATGGTAGATGAGTGTAATGAAATATAATGTAAGAATTTATATAAAAATGACAGATTTGGAGAAACCTGAGATTTATATAAAGAGATAGACTAAAGATGCAGAAGGAAATATAGTCAATGTGTTGATTTGTTTTGATTGACCATATTAATTACAAAGGAAGGCTTTTATTTGAGGATCGAGGAATTAAAAGGTGGAAAGAGGGAATCTTGGTAGTTTGTGATAGTAAAAAAAAAAAAAAAGGAACAGAAATAAAAGTCAATAAAACATTCAAAAATCACAAAAGGGAACAGAATGAAGTTCAGAAAAATACACAGAAAAGCAGGACATCTTTGTTATTCTCATTAAATTTAATATACTCTTTGTTCAGTGAGAAATGATGAGCAGGATGCTCTCAGAAAACCTAGAAAGTCCTCCATGAACTCAAGCAAAGTGAAATGTACAGTGTACAAAGTAATAGGAATATTGTAAGATGATCAGCTATGATTGACTTTGCTATTCTTAGTAATACAATGATCCACAATTACTCAGAAGGACTTCCCACAAGGGGGTGAGGTCACAGGGCCACAGGTACCTTTAAGGTCACCTAGTCCAAACCTCTCATTTACACATGAAGAAAATGAAGTCCAGGAATGTTAACTGATCTGCCACAAGTCATTCAGCTATTAGGTGACTGACAACTTAAAAATCTGAACTAAGCCTATTGGACCTGAACTCTAATACCCCAACACAACATTGCCTATTCTTGAAGTGACCTTCTTGTAGTCACCTGTCTCTTTAAAAAGCATAATTCACCCTAAAGGTTCTAATGAGTAAGAGAGCTAATCTTCTTTGATGTATATTCATTTAAAGGCATATTGGAAAGACAAATTTTATATTGAAAGGAAGAATATAATGCTAAAATGCTAGGGTTTTTATTATAATTTTTTCTGGATATATTCTTTGACTCTTTTGCATGCTATCTTGGTTCACACCAAAGGTACTATGAAAATAAAATGAACTTAGTAATAATATTTTATTATATTTTATTATTATGATTATTATTATGTTATCATATTACATATAATATAGTAATAACATTATTATATTATATTGTTATGGTATAAATTATTATTATAGTAATAATATTATATTATACTGTATTTATTATATTATACTATATATATACTATAATATATACAATATTATACTATAATTATACTATATATAACACTAACTTATGATCACAAAGCAATTTACATACATCAAAACAAGAAATATATATTAGGATATGATTTTTACATTACAAAAACACCTATGACTTTTTAAACAATAACAAATCCTAAGTGTGTTTTATATGTAAGAATGTAATTTACCATAAATTTTCCATAAGTTATAACTACTTATTGCATTTCTATATTTTTTTGGTTATTTCCTTTTCACCTTTTCCCATGTTCTCCTATTCCTTCACGAAATCATATAAAGTGTTATTCTTCTACATTATCATAAAACAAAAATTATAATTTGCTCTTCTTTGAGACATTCCTAGGCTATCTGACATTTTTATGGATTTAAAGACTTCAGTGTACCTGAGAATTACTAGATTTCTGTTATACTAAATCTGGTCTCCTGTTCTGACCAAAAAAAAAAAAAAAAAAAAAAAAAAAAAAAAAAGGTTAATACTGACCTTGTGAGACAAAAATTCTATTTGGAATTTAGGCAAAATAAGCTTCTTTTCAACTTGGAAGAAATAGTACTTATGAAAAATCCAAGCAAAATCATTCAAGTTGTGATTACCCTGCTTCTCTTTTTCCCTTTTCTTCTCTTCTCATTTTTTTCTCAAGACCATTCCTTCTATTCTTATCCCTTCTCAAGATATTTTCTGATCCCTGCTAGAAGTCTAACCCATCCTAACACAAAATCAAAATAAATAGGAAAGAGCCAAAAGTAAAATACTGTGAAATGGAAGGTCCAGTCTTTTCCCATTCTAACTAGCAATGAAATGGTGATAGTAGAGAAAAGGTGGTGGGGAAGCTTCACACCATACAAGAATGGTATTTTAAATATTTAGGTTTTCTTGTTTGGTTGGTTTTTTCCCAAGCCTGAGAATCACCTCCTAAAATTCCCAGAGATTACCACAGCTCTGTAAAAAGTATAATGACTTCTGTTAGGAACTAACTCTGACCGAGGAGTGTCAGGGTTTTTGTTGTTGGAGGGTTTTTCTCCACACTTTGAAGGAAAGATGTCATGATAAAAGAGAAGGATTACAAAGGAGTGAAAACAAGCTTCTATAAATACACAAAATATTCCAAGACCCATTTTTTCCAAATCTCTACTTTATCCCACCCCCACCAATTTCTACTTACTTCACAAAGAAATTTCCCAGGGATGAGGAAATGATGATTGCTATGTAAATAAGAAATGCAATGTAGATAGCTATATGAAGAAAAAGAAGAATATCATCACAAATAATGTCAACATTATAAATAGTCACATCATTGTAATCCATAAAATTATTTTTAATTTATGAGACATAAATCATTGTTGAAAAAATTACAAGATAAAATATTACTGGAGGGGAACCCCATGTTTCTCTGCTAACTTTCCTATATGCAATGGAAAAAAACAAAAGGCATTGAAAGGAAGAAATCTACTTATTAATAATGCTTCCTAACGCCACAGTTTACTTACTTGAAATGCAACTCAACCAAGAAATGTGTTTGGATGACAAATTCTACATCCAAAATTGTCAGAGAATGAAAGATTCTGGATGGTCTCACATGAAATGGACTCTTTAACCTAATCCTAAAGTAACATAAAGTTTTTCTTTCATTTAATGCTCCTATTTCTAAATTTTTATCCTTAACCTTTCTGTTCTATTTATGTCTACTTTGGTAACTAATATTATTCCACTCATTTTACACTAAAAATCTGATATAACAACAACAATAAATAAAAAAATCTTGATAACAATAGCTGACATTGATGGAACATTTTAAGATTTTAAAATACTTTACCTATAGTATGTCTTTTGATATTCACAACAATCCTGGGATAAGTGGTATTATCACCCCTAAATTACAAATTAGGAAAATGAAGCTCAGAGGTATTAAGACATTTGCCCAGAGTAAAAGAGCTAGTAAATATTCAAGGGAAAAGTCGATCCCAAGTCTTCCTCATCCAAATACAATATTCTACCTACATGTTATGTTGGTTCAAATGCTCTGAGAGGAGCTTTATAATTTGAGTTTTAAATTATCCAAAACGTATTGTGTTCTACAACTCTTTCCAAGCAGAATCCCAAAACTGAAGACATTTTCAGGCTAAGTTAAATAATCAACAAATGGGTACATACGTAAGTTGCTGTTGACTGGATTTTCGTTGACGACCATGTCACAGGACATCTGGTTGATACCACCATTGTGAGGTTTTACCCAGAGAGAATAGTTTCCAAATTCTCCAAAAATATAATGTATCCTGCAAAGAATTGGGAAAAATAACAATTTTTTTTTAAATTTCAGAAACAGTTGGAATTTGACAGATATGTTCATTGCTGAGGAGTATGACTGCTGGAGACCAAGAACAATATGGAGATGCGTTTTGAAAGGGAAGGAAAAAGGTATGAGGAGGGTGGAGAGAAAATGTAGATTTTATTTAGATAGGTCAACATCAAAGAAGGTACAGACCGGCAAATCTCTTTCTTTTTCAAGGTATCATTTAGAAGCAGGGTGACAGGGTGCTGAGTGCTCACTGCTACTGCTGCAATGCTAGGGTGTTCAGGTTTTGGACTCACTGGAACGGACACCAGAAACTGATACAAGCACTACAAAAATAGAAGCACAAGAAGGAAGGGGATTGGGGATTTTTAAAGTCTGCTGGTTTTTTAAAAAATAAATTTTTAGTGATGTCTTCTTTCACCAAAGTTATCTCACGTATCCCTCCTTCTCCCCTTCCCAGAGAATCATCCCATGGACAAACAGTATTTTTTAGAGCTCACCTGATCAATACATTGAAAACAATCTGACAACATGTGCAAAATGTTTAACACCTGCAGAGATCCCATCTCCACAAAAGGGTGGGTTAGTGTCATCTTCTATCTCTTCATTCAAATCTGATTGGATATTTAAAATGTTGCTGCATTCACTTTTAAATTTTTGGCATGTTGTTCTTTCAATGATATTGTTGTGATTATTGTGCATTTTCTTGCCTCTGCTTACTCTGTATCATCAGTTCATAGAGACTTGCCAATGCTTCTCTGTGTGTATCACACATCTTTCTTACAGCACAGAAATATTCTATTACATTTATCTACCGCAATTTGTTTAGTCATTCCCCAATTGATGGACATCTACTTTGCTAAAAATTATACTTAAAAACATTTGGAAAAATAAAATACTACTGAAAAAATTCTTTAATGATCACAAAAGGGGTTACTATGAATATTTTGGAATGTATGGAGAATTTCATCTTATTGATGGTTTCTCTCAGAATAAATCTAATTATAGATTCTGATTCAAAGGATATGGACATTTTATTTACTTTATTTGCATAATGACAAACTGCTTTTCAAAATTTTATCAGTTTATTTATCACTGTTCCTCTGACACTCCCTACTTCCAATTTCTGCCAATTTGCAGAGTGTAAAATGATTTGTATTTTTCTTGTTATTATTGATTTGGAACTTTCATTCACATGACTTAAAATACTTGACAATTCTTCTTCTGGAAAATATTTCTTCATACTTTTGATTACATATATGTGTGTATATGTGTGTGTGACTAATCCTTTGTGTATATATATATATATATATATATATATATATATATATATATATATATATATATATATATATACACACAAAGGATTAGTCACATGCACATACACTTAAAGGACTTCAACATCAAACTAAAAAGGATTCTGATATGAATTTCATCCACCAAGTCTTGTTTTCATTTAAGTGTTTACAATGAACAGATACAATACTATTTATTGAATTCTCTTCCACTATCCCCAGCCATACATAGTTACCTACACATTTTAAAATATAGAAGTATTTTATTTTCCATACAAATAATTTTTATTTAAAATTAAAGCAAGTAGATTAGAAATACAAAAATAAGACCTTACTATAAAGTTACCAGAAGCAGATTATATGATTTGGAATTTAGATCAAACTCTTCCAAAGGAGAGCAGAACAGATATTCTGAAGAGGAAGCCTATTTCCCAAGGAATATTGATATGGATACATAAAAGCTCTGAAATCAAAGATCAGCCAGTAAGGGTCACAGGAAGAGCAGAAGAGGAAGAGGAAGAAATAGTGATTCATTGTTGAAAGGTGTTAAGACAACTACTAGTTGACCTGGTAACAATAGTAGAAATCTATTTTCACTCCTCCCTCCCCCTACCCCAGCCAGGTCACATATCCAAGACATAGTAAAGAATTTTTCAAGACTTGTCCAAAGTGATAAGTGCTACCTAATTCTTGTGCTTAATTTGGGTACAAAAGATAATGCCAAGAGGAATCTGGACATATTACTAAAAGTTATAAAACTCAGAGGAGGAAAATGAAATCTTTAAGTGTTGTTTCAAGGGCTTCAGAAGAGAAAGGCAGAACTGGGAAGAGAACATATAGTTGGTTAACTACATGGCATTTAAGAAAGTGATTTGAATTTTTAGATTAGAGCTTAAAATACAAGAATGACAATCTCCTTGCCAGAGATGAAGTAGATCTAACATGTACTAGTAATGAAAGATTTGCCTGAAAACTTGCAAATCTAATGAAAAGGACTTTAAAATGAAAAGGAAGAAAGGGAAGGAGAAAATTACCAAGCAAGATACCATAAAGAGTAGACAAAATACAGGAAAAAAAAAAATGCTGAGAATTATTCACTGAGTACAGAATAGGGGGGAAGGGAAGCGAAAGATAGTAATAAAGCCATGGCATTATATCTTTTTTAAAAATGCACTTAGTAAAGAAGCAGCTAGGTGGTGCAGTGGATAGAGCATCAGCCCTTGAAGGCAGGAGGACTTGAGTTCAAATCTGGTCTCAGACATTTAACCTTCCTAGCTGTGTGACCCTGGGCAAGTCACTTAACCCCAATTGCCTCAGGGGAAAAAAATGCACTAAGTAGGATAATAAATAAGATAAATAATGATCCTAATGTAGAAGAAAATTTAACTTTATTAAGTAACACCAAGACTTGGTGGAATGAGATTCGTGACTATAATTTGGGAGAATACACCTTATTCAAAAGAAACAGCCTAGAGTCAAAAAGGGGTAGAATCACTATTTGAGACAATAATAACTTATGACAGAGAAAACACAGAGCTGTTCCATCCCTAGTTTTCTTCTGCTGACAAAGAGAATGACCTTTGGACTAGAAAGAACTATACAAAAAGTACAATTTGTATAAAAAGCAGTTAATAGGCAATCAATGCCTTAGATAAGTAAGAGAACAGTAAAAACTATCTGATTGCCTTTGAAAAGTTCAAGTCAAATAATTGACCCACATAAACTACATCGTAGAAATGGAAAGAACTAGCATATGTGACTGCTAAGCCATCAGTAGTGATCTCTGAAAAACTGGGAAGAACTTGAGACACATTGCAAGACTGGAGAAGGGCAAATATCCCAATTTGTCAAAGATTAAAAAGATGGATTGTAAATAGGTCACTGAGTTTGATTTTTGATTTCCCAAAAACTTCTAACATAAATCAAAAGTATGACTAGTGAATACTAGAAAAGGAAGCAGTAATCAATCCAGTATGACTTTATCAAGAGCAAATCCAGTCATGCCAGATTAACCTTATTTCCTTTTCTGACAATTTCTCTAGCCTCATAATGAATAGTAATGCTACTCTGCCTAGATTCTATCAAAGTATTTAATGAAGTATCTTATGATTTTCTTCTGGAAAAGATAGAGAAATATGAACTAGAGAAAATACTACATAGGAAGATTTAGAAGGTATTGAATAGGCACTAATTAAGGTATCAATGGAAACTTGGAAGAAAGTCTTCCAGAGACCTATACTTAGCCTTGTGTGTTAAATATTATCACCACAGACTTGGATATGACAATCTATCAATCAGTCAGCAAGCCTTCATTAAGTGGCAGGAGCTGAGGATACAAAGAACAAAAATGGATTTCCAACACATTTATACATCATAATTTGTTCAGCCATTGCCAACTTATGGACACCTCTTACATTTCTATTTCTTTGTCACCACAAAAAAAAGGATGGCCATAAATATTTTTGCATATATGCATCCCTTTAATCTTACTTTGATCTCTTTGAGGTATAGATCTAGTAGTAGTATTACTTGATCAGAGGATATACACTATTTAACAACTTTTTAACCATATTTTATGTTTTTCAGAAAGCTGGTGGAACCAGTTCATGGTCCCACCAACAATATATTAGTGTACCTTATTTTCCCAGAGCTCTTCCAGTATTTGCTATTTTTCTTTTTTTGTCAATTTTGCCTCCTGATGAGTAGACCCTCAATAGTTGTTTAAATTTGCATTTCTCTAATTTTGTGATTCAGAGCCTTTTTGTCATATGGGCTATTGATAGCTTAGATTTATTTTTACCTAAAACTATTTATTCATATCCTTTGAACACATCAATCAGGAACTGGCTCATATTCTTAAAAATTTTAATCAGTTCACTGTGTATTATATAGTTCACTATATACCTTAAAAATGAGACATTATCATAGAAACTTGCTACAAAGATTTTTCATATTTCCTGCTTCTCTTCTCATTTTTAGCTATACAGGTTTTGTTGGTGGAAAAACTTTTTAATTTTATATAATCAAAACTGTTTTGTCTCATGCAAACCTATCTCTTAGTTGGTCATAAATTCTTCCACTATCCATAAATCTAACAGGTAATTCCTGTGTTCTTCCAATTTCTTTATGATGTTATCCTTTATTTCCAAATATGAACCCATTTGAAGCTTATCTTGATAAACTGTATAAGATGTTGGTCTATGACTACTTTCCACCAGACAACTTCCTAGTTTTCCAAATAGTTTCAGTCATATTGTGAGTTTTTCCCCAATAGATAAGATCCTCAAGTTTATCCAAAAAACTAGGCTACTGTGGTCATTTGTTTCTATATGCTATGTACTTAATCTGTTCTACTGATCAACTCCTCTATTTCTTATTCACTCCCAATTTTTTTTGCTGATTATAGTTTTGTAATACAGTTGCAATATGATAATTCCAGGCACCAACTACAAGGCAACATTTGAATTCAAGTATTCCTGACTTCAAAATCTAATATTTTTCTACTGTACCACAATGCCTTTCTTTAAAAAGAAAGAAAGAAAGAAAGAAAGAAAGAAAGAAAGAAAGAAAGAAAGAAAGAAAGAAAGAAAGAAAGAAAGAAAGAAAGAAAGAAAGAAAGAAAGAAAGAAAGAAAGAAAGAAAGAAAGAAAGAAAGAAAGAGAATTACATGGATCTAACAAGCATTGGGAATTAGAATACATTTGTCTAAAATAAATTTTAAAAATTTTAAATGCTTATTTGAAAAAAAAAAAGAATATGCTTACTTCATAACAGTGGTCGGAAAGCCAGTAGACATTCAAATCTCCATGTGAATAATTATTGTGGATAATTAATAATGCCTGATCCATCTTCAATTCAGGGAACTTTCTTTTGTTTACATCTGGTGCCAATTAAGATGCAAAAGGAAAGAAAACAGTACAAATTGAGTTATTCTTCCAGAAAAGATACACACATTGAAATGTTGGTTCCAAACTAGTGGTTTTCAAATTTTATTCTGAGACTCTTCCTCCTTCACCACACAGGTCTTTGAATATCCTGTCACATTTTATACTTCAATTTAACATTTATTAAGTTCTTACTGTAAATTAAATACTGTCCTATGTACCATGAACAAAAAGGAAAGAAATCATTTCACCTTCAAGGAGCTTATACTCTGGTAGAGGGATATAATATACATATGTAATTAAGCATAAGTTATAGAAAGAGAGAAAGGTATATACTAATGGGGAAGGGAAATTGAAGGGTGTATCAAGGAAAGTTTCATGAAGGAAGTAAGACTCAAGCTGTGCCATGAAGATAGGGTATTCTGAGAAGCACAAATGAGAATACAGTATATTACAGACATGGAAGATGTATGTGAAAATAGGCAAGTGGAAGATGGAATGTCAAAATCCATTAATAACTATAGTTCAATATGGCTGGAATGAAGATGAGTAACATATAACATAATTCTGGAAAGGAAGGTAGAAATAGAATTGATAATGAGGGAATTGAGGGGATTAGGATAGCAAGTGGTTAATTGTGGGAACTGAATGAACCACATTGACTCTATCTTGTAATTCAATTCTGGAGTAGCTCAGTTCCCTTTCTATTCAATTATGAGTCTAGTCAAAATTCTGTCTTTTGAGAAAAGTTTATTCAATTGTGGGAAATGGAAGAAAACCTTACTGCATTAGTCCTGTGCAGATGGGGAGCTGGACCATCCCTACCTACTTCTTAGAGACCCTGACCCAAGGATCTAGGTTATGGTCTTAAGAAACTTCATTCAGATCCAAAAACTGAAGCAAGGAGTTTTCTCACAATTGTATATCTGATGCAGTCCATACATCTTATCTGAAAACTGATCCCATTCTATTGTTTCCATATTCCTTTGGATATTCAAAGATACATGGGAGGAATAGGAAACCTCTTTTTTCTGAATTCAGGAAGGACACCTGTTTACTCTCCCCATTCCAACTTGGAAAGTCCCAAATCTTTTCTCCAATTAAAAATCAGATTACTTAGTCTTATATTGTTTCCTTTTCATTAACTGCCCTTATTTTATTATTTTTAATTAATTACTTCCTGTATTAAGGGTCCAAGCCTAAACTGAAATAGTCTGCTCTAGAATTGTCAAGCAATTGGCAAACACTGCTTAAAAAATTGATATGGCTCAAAAGATCAAATCATTGTTTCTCCAGTTATTTCATCTTTCACTCATCATAGTGATGAGCCCTAAATGACAAGCATATGTGTTTTTTGGTTTGTGTTTTTTAATCCTAAAAGCAAGAGAGACCCCAAAAACTATGAGGAGAGAAGTGACATGGTCAGACCCTTGCCTTAAAAAATTTATTCTGGAAGGTATATGAAGACTAGATTGGAGAGAGGAGGGGCTGGAATCAGGGAAATTAATTGAAATAGCTCAGTGACATAGGCTTGGACTTTGGTCAGGCTTAGAAAGCAGGAGATGTTAAAGATATAGATCAATGAGATTTAGCAACTGATTAAATATAGGTGGTAAAGGTAGAGTCGAAGGTGACTCTGAGATTGTGAATCTGTGTGAATGGGAGGATGTGGCCATCTTCAACAGAAATTGTAAAGTTTAGAGGAAGAATAGCAATTTAGAGGGGAAGATGATGATGCATTTAAGTTTCCAGTGGAACACTCAGGTAAAGATGTCCAACTGCAATACAAGACTCTAATTGACAGGAGAGAGAAAGAGCAATTTGAGAGTCACCTGTAGAGAAGAGACAAATGATAGATGAGAGAGAAGGGGAAAAAATGTAAAGATCTGGAGGTGGGGTGATGTAGAGGTGAAAAGTCTAAGCTTGAACACAAATGAGAGTGCAAGGGAGAATGGGTTTTATTTGGCCTGTGACAGCTCTAAATCACATGAATTAGAGAAGCATTTCATCTTCACAAACTCATACTTTATCAAAATGTGAAACCCTTATGGTTATAGATGTCTCCATAAACTAGACAGTCAACATTGATCACCCATTACATGCAGAGATCTATGGAGTTAGTGTTGAGTTCTAAATGTCCAATTTCTAGCTAAACCACTAAAATAAACATGGGAATAACAACAATAATAGTCAGTATTTTGTACAATGCTTTAGCACGTTCTAGAGGGAGAAATTTCTTAACCAGCCTTCATATGCCAATGACTTAACTGTTGTTTTCAGCAAATAATTCTCATTTTACATAAGGAAAAACTGAGTTTCAGAGAAATGACTTATTGGAGTCACAAACTTGTAATCAACAGTAGAGGGAGGATTCAAACTCCCATTTTCTCTGGCTTGTTTTGTAACCAAATAATTTTCTTTTGGTGAACTTGACATAAAGGCCAAGTAAAGTAGTCCTAATGAGTCCAAAGAAAATGCTTCATCTAACATTCAAATCAATAATTTTACAAAAGGGATAATAACAATAACAGCTTTGATTTTATGCGATCTTATAGTAAGACATTATGAGGAAAAGAATATATAACTATTCTCATTTTACAGAAAGGGAAACTGAGGCAATGAAAAGTTAAAGGAATTTGTTAAAGGTCACTTAACTAAGAAAGTGGAAAATATGTATCTCAAACATAGCTCCTTTGTCAAGTTTAGTGTTTATATCAAAATACAACAGAGTCACCTCTTATGTCTATTTGATTAACAAAGATGTTCTGACTAATATGTTTTGCATGACTGCACATATATAATGCATGTCATAGTTTACTGCTCCTACTCTTGCCCTGAAGGCTTTCTTTTCTATAATACCTGTTCAAACACACAAACTTAATTATTGTGTCCCCCCCCTGAGTCTTTTCTCCTTCAAGGCCAAATCTCTAACTCCTTCTGTTGTTCCTCCCATCTCCATACCACTCTAGTGAACCTTCTAAAGCTTCTAAATCTGGCTTGTAAATATCCTTCTTGAAATGGGATATCCAGCATAGTAAGGAACATATTCAGAAATGAAATTAATATAAAAATAAAAGATATCAGTATTAAAAAAAAAAAAAGAAAAAGAAAAAATTTGATAACTAGAATTAAACATAATATTTTTGATGTGGTCTGTCTAGGGGATAGTATAATGGAAAAATCACCTCTTGTTTTGGAGGCTTTGTATGTATGTACCTCTTACTGAAGTTTAAAATCTCATTAGGTTTTTGGTTACCATGGTCAGCTACTTAGATTAAATTAATTTCCTATCACATTTTCATACAAACTGTCATCCAGACAACGCCACTGTCTTCTATTTGTTACTTTGATTTTTGGAACAGAAAGCTCAGGCTTTATCTCTTATCTTTTCCTCTGTTAAATAATATTTTATTAGACTCAACCTATCATTTGAACCCATGAAAATGTCTGTGAGTCTTAACTCTGTGATCCAGTGCATTAGTCATTCTGCAGCACTGTGTCATCTGCAAATCTGGTAAAAATAAAATCTATGTCTTCATCCATGTCACTGATAAAAATGTCCAACAACACAGGACCAAAGACATATCATTTAACAACTATTCTTTAGGTCTAGTCATTTAACCAATTCTAAATGTACTGAATTGTAAATTATCACTATAAATTGGTCTACATTTCTTTATCTAACCCACAGTTAGCATGAGAGACTTCTGTTAAGTGCTCTACTGAAATCCAGTTAGACCAATATCCTATTTACTCCATCACTAAAGGAAATGAGTTTATTCTAAGATGTCTTTGTCTTGGTGAAGTCATGCTGGCTCTTGGTGAGCATCCATTTCCTTTTCAAAATGTTCAATTCTAGTCATTTAATATTATGCCCTAGGAAACAGTTTAGCTCTCCATTCATGATCTTTGTTGAAAGCTAAGTCTTCTGTTAAACACAAGGGCATAGCATACTGTAAACCAGAGCAATGCAAAATTTGACTTAAATTGGTGATTCTATGATTCTAAGATTCTAACATGTTTCAAATATTTTCTGTTGGTATGAATTTATTTGGACTAGGTTTTCCCCCCATTAAAGAATAAGTCAAAGGGAGGATGATTTTTTTTTTAATCAAATAATATGATGACTAGTGTTTAAGTGGGCCAACAGTGATAGAAAGGCATCTGGGCATATAGGAAAGCTCAATAGTTTTTCAATCAAGAGACCTGGGTTCAAATCCTACCTCTGATATTTATTAAATAAGCAGCATGGTGGACAGAGTGCTGGACTTGGAATCAGAAAGCTCCAGGTTTGAATCCAACCTTAAACAGCTATATGACCTGAAATAAACCTAATTTCTCTGCATCTGTTTCCTCATATGTAAAAATGATATAATAGCAATTACCTCATTGGGTTGTTTTGAGGATCAAATCATATATTATCATATGTCAAAAGAAGAGTTTGCAAACCTTCAAGTGCTACATAAATGTCAGCTATTACTGAACTTGGGCAACTCATTTAAATTCTGAACTTTATCTTACTCATCTGTAAAATGAGGATGATGATAATCCTACTAATTGTTCATAGTTAAATAACAATTTCTTTTCTCTCTCTCCTTTCACCCTTTTCCTCCTCACCAGTATTTTGCTTCTGCCCTTCCTTTTTTCAGTCCCTTTCCCCACAACACTTTCATCATAACAACCCTTTAAGGTAGGTTATATAACTGTCCCTTCTCTATTTTCATTTTTTCTTATTAAATGTTATAACTAACTCATCATCAGACACACACACATACCTGTGTACAGATACAAATATACATATATGTATATATCTTTCCACTCACCACTTATTTAAGTAGATGTGTGTATACAGATAGACTTTTCTACTCATTATTTACCCTTTACCCTGAAAATATTGTCTGATATCACTGAAAACTGTGATTGAAAAGACCCATTCTTGAGCTATAATCAATTAATCCCCATTTAAAACTTCTAAAATGGATCTGACTTACCTGGCATTCCATAAATAAAATTACATTATTTACTTATCCCAGTAAAGTCACTAGTGAAAATATACCTCAAGAATTATAATTTTAAAAAGGAGAAAAAATCCACTAAGTATATAAAAAAATTATAATTAATAGTAACAAACTGGAAACAACATGAATCCAATAGCTAGGGTCTGGCTAAATAATGTAGTATATCATTATATTCCCACTAAAAATTACAAATTTCATAAATAGAAATACACAAAATTAAAAATGCAAAGGAAATAAAATACATGATTACAAAAAAAAAATTGTGTAATTATGTGAGTGACCAATCAAAGTGATGAGAAGGGGGAAGAAAAAGAAATAACTGGCAGTTACTGGTTTTTGTTTAAAACTGTTTTTAAATTATGAAAGGTTCCTAAGAACCTTTTTGTTGTAAAGTTCATGAAAAAGCATATTTAGAAGTTAGATAAATTGAATCTGTTATTTAAAAAGAGTAAAAAACTCTATAGTTACTACTCTGATACTCTAGTAATGTGGAAGGAAAGAAACAAAAGTTGCTAAGGATTTTACAAATATTATCTTATTTAATGCTCAGAACTACCCTGAGACAGAAAGATGCTGTTATTCCAATTTTACAATTAAGGAAACTAAGACAGTCTTACCTAGAGCCATTAAGCTAGTAAATTATTGTTCAGTAAGTCCAGTCATATCCGACTCTTTGTGATCCCAATTGGGGTTTTCTTGGCAGAGATACTGGAGTGGTTTGCTGTTTCCTTCTCCAGTTCAGTTTATAGATAAGGAAACTTGGGCAAACAGTAATTCTGTGACTTCCCAAAATTCACACAGCCAATAAGTGTCTAGATATGGATTTGAGTTCAGAAAGTATGACTCCAGGCCACCTAGCTACTAGAGCTATGAAGTGTCTGAATTCAGGTATTCCAGACTTCAGGACCAGAGCTCTGTCCATTATGGCACCTGGCTGTCTACCATATGCTCAAAGGAAAAATACATCACCTTTCTCTCCGAAGTCTATTTTCCTGGTAATAAAACAATAACTGCTACATTTATATAACATAAGACAAACTCAAAAATAATCTACGTTTCTTCATTTCATTTGATTCCCACAACAATCTTACAAACTAGTTACTAAGAATGTTATACCTGCGGCAGCTAGGTGGCGCAGTAGATAGAGCACCAGCCTTGAATTCAGGAGGACCCCAGTTCAAATCTGGTCTCAAGACACTTAACATGTCCTAGCTGTGTGACCCTGGGCAAGTCACTTAACCCCAGCCTCAGGGGAAAAAAAAAGAATGTTATACCCATTTTACAGGCTAAATGACTTGTTCTTAATAAGGCAGACAGTTGAGTTCTGTAAGCAAGATTTAAAAACAGAAAAAATGAGATTAACCATGAAATGCACTTAATAAACCTTAGAACAATATATATATATATATATATAAATATATATAAATGTTAGCTATTATGATGCTTCCAGACATTATGCCTGGGAAACTTAGTTCATTCATCTTTGGAATTCCTACCCTGGCCTGCTATGTCAGGGTGGCTCCAGATCCTACTTCACATTCCATCCAGCCATCCCCCCCTCCCACTGACATCACCCCCTTAACTTCCACAACACCCCCTCCCCAGCCAACTTCTGACCATCCAACTGACTTCTCAGACCAAAACACCTTTCCCTGCCAACCCCTGTGTGATTTTCGCCAATTATACTGCAAGTTCTTTGAGAATAGCTGGAATATCTGGCTTTGATACCATCTCTCCAATACTTGACAAATTGCCAAATCAACAATGCCAAGTTACTAATGATGCCAGGCACAGGGAATACAAGTAGAAGCAAAAGGAAATCCAGTCCCTGTCCGTTAGGAGCTGACATTCGAATAGGAGGAGATAACACATTATAGGCTCTTACTAAATGACTTCTTGTCATTGATTCATTCATCCCTTCTTGACTTAAGGTCTACTCCCAGAAGCATACAATATACAATCAATTTCATAATTTGTGTATTATCTCTACCTATCTAGGGGGTTATTTCCCCATTCATTGGTGCCCACAATGAGGAGTAGGCAAGTAGTAAAATATCATCTTAATCCTCTTTTTCCTGTATTGGACCAATGACTTCTCCCAGTCAAATATTATAAAATGATGATAAGGAGCAGCTAGGTGGTCCAGTGGATACAGCACAAGCCCTGAAGTCAGGATGGCTTGAGTTCAAATCTGGTCTCAGACACTTAACACGTCCTAGCTGTGTGAGCCTGGACAAGTCATTTAACCCCAACTGATTCAGCAAAAAAAAAAATAATAATAATAATAATAATTAAATGATGATAAAAATTGCTCATAAACAAATTAAAACAGGAGTCTTGAGTGGTCTTTACTAGAATGCAGAATTGAAGAATTGTACTAGAAGACCATAAGTAATCTGGATGGAACTAATGATACCAAGTGATCCCTCTGGACCTCAAAATTCATTTGATCAATGCAATTCAATTCAACAATTATGAGACACCTATTTTGTATAATATGAGAAATAGCATGTTTAAGTAGGCAAAGAATGGCCTAGGAAACAAAAATCTGATTCCAAACCTTTTGCCCATCATGAGCAATTAAGTCACTTGAGGGTTAGGGTTATGATTTAGGATTAAAATTACCCTATCTAATAATATGGAACTATTTATGTATATTTTATCTCCTTTATTAAACTATAAGCTCCTTTGGGGATGGCTAAATGGCACAGTCGACAGAGCATCTAAAGGGTCCTGGAACCAGAAGACCTGATTTCAAATCCAGCCTCAGATACTTGACAATAGCTATGTAACCCTGAACAACTCAACCCCAATTGCCTAGCTTTCCACCCCTCCCCCAAAAAAAGTAAACTCCTGGAGAAAGGAATTATTTTCACCTAGCCTCAGTACTTAGTCCAGTATCTTAAAACCTAATGAGTACTTAATAATTATTGATTGACTGGAGGCTCTGAAGGTATTGCAGTGAATAAAGAGCTGCACCTGGAGTCAGGAAGACCAACCTCAGACTATTACCAGCTGTGTCACCCTAGGCAAGTTACCTAACCACTGTCTGCCTCAGTTTCCCCATCTGTGAAATGGGGGTAATAATAATAGTAGTATCTACATCTCAGGATATGAGGATCAAATAAGATACTAATTGCTAAAGTGTTTAACAGAGTGCCTGGAACTATATAAAGGTTAGTTATTATTATTCACTGTAAGATCCTGGTCAAATAACTTAACCCTTATTTGCCTCAACTTCCTCAATTGTAAAATGAGGATTATGATAATAATAGTATCAAGTTCCCAGAGTTGTTGTAAGGATCAAATGAGATACTAATTGTAAAGTGCTTAGCACAATACTTTGGCACATGGTAAGCATTATACAGGTGCTAACTCTGATGATGATGATGATGATGATGATGATGATGATGATGATGATGATGATAATACTGAAGGAACTCCTATTAGGTACCAGAAATCCAGGATGTAAGTGATTTCCCCTCCCCCTTTCACCCATTTAATTTCATCTCTTCTAAAATATGGGATTTAGGAAGCATCAGGAGCATCTCCAAATTCTTCTCCCAAGAATCTACAGGATCATTATCACAGTACAACTGGCAACACCCAGAAATCCTCCTGCTTCTGTCGGATCTGGGGTATCTGACTCTCAAGCCTCTTCATCTTTCAGCTCCTTTCAACTGCGTCACTTCTTCCTGATGGTGGGTGGATGTACAAGGTGGGCAGGGAACAATTGGTTTCTCATGGGAGCAGACAGGATGCCTGGAGAAGGAAACAATGTTCCCTTCTAATCTCTCCCAACATTAAGACAACTAAGTGTCTGGTGGATGATGTATAGAAAGCCTCAGGTAGTTTAAATTCTGTCAAGATATAAACTACAGCCAGGAATTTATTCTTTTTCAGCCTTTGTAGGTGAATCACACCTATTTCCCAAACAAATTTTTATCTGTCAATCAAAAGGAACAATAAAGGCAATTCAAATATTGGCTGTTTTATCATCAATTATGCAATAATAAACAACTCTGGATGGAGAATAATTTACAATGTCTTACGGCCTTATTTGGTAAATGGCACTCCTTTTTTAAAAAATATATATCTACAAGGCATATGAAGGCAAGCATACTGAAAATATGAGAAGAAAAAAGAGGAAAAAGCAGGAATTTTGTTTTGTTCTTTAATCTAGTAGGAAAGAGTTTTTTGTTTGTTTTTTGGGGGGAACTGTGAAGAACGTTGTCTTTGTTGGGGCGGGGTGCTGAGGTTCTGTGTGTGATCTATCAGGATTTCAAATACAACAATGTTTTTTCTCCAAAGAAGGAAGAAAATTCAGTATCCTGCTTTTCACCAAAGCTTAAAAAGGGGAGATAATGGAGAATTAGGGTAGGGTGGGAATGGGTGGAGAGCAAAACTAAAGCCAGATTCAAACCCTTAAGAGAAGAGGGGAGAGTGGGGAAGGAGGGAGAGACACAGCTTGGAGAAAAAGAAAAAGGGGGAACAAGAGAAAGGAGGGAGAGAGGGACAAGGGGGGGGAAGGGACAAGGGGGGGAGAGAGGGACACGAAGGGGGGGAGAGAGGGACACGGAGGGGGGGAAGAGGGGGAGGGAAGGAGAAAAGGAGGGCATGTGTGTTTTCTGCGTGTGAAGGTGCTGTGTTGGCCTTATAGTCTGCACATGTGCAGCGTGCGTAGCCAGGGAGAGAAGGCTGTGCATGTTTGCTGCGCACACACAGGCTTCCGGGGCGGTGCGTGCTTTCAGATGTGTGTGTGTACCTTGGGGTTAAAAAGGCCACATTTTGGACTTCACGTGGACAATGGGCGTCGTGCTCATTGTCTTCTCAGCGGGTGGGCGAGAAGCAGGAGAGGAGGACAAAATCTGGAACTTAAAATTGTAAAACGAACCTTTAAATGTCTCTAGGTTGTGGGTCATCAGGGCTCATGTGTGGTCTGTGCAGGGAACTACAGGTGGCGGGCTGAGTGTGGGTCGCTAGGAGGTGGGGCGTATGGGGGTAGCTGCGCCATGGTGTGTGTGTGGTGTGTGACGGGGGTGGGGAGGTGCTGTCAGGGGCATGTTTCTGGGTGGATGTCGCATGTGAGCTGTGCGCACACTGAAATGGCCGTCGTGGGATTACAGATGTGTTGCCTGGGAGACGGAGGCATGTCGTGTGTGAATGGTGCGCGGGGGGGGGGGGGGGGTGTCTATGCATGGGGCTGCACATGCGTGTTGCCTGGGAGACGCAGTGCATGTAGTGGGGGAAGGGGGGACACTGCGTGTGAGCTGCAGCCGTGTCGCGGCGGATCCGGGTGCCCACCCGCATGGGGCCCCTCCCTCACTCACCCCGAGGCTGCTGCTCCTGCAGCTGCTGCTGCTGCCGCCGCTCCGGCTCCTGCGTGTCCGGGCCCGGGAGCTCCCCGCGAGCCAGCAGCGCGGCGCTGAGCACCGAGGCGGCCAGGAGCGCGGCCGCCAGCGCCCTGCGCGCGCCCCACGGCCCGCCGCCCATGTCGTCGTCCGCCCGGGGCACCCGGCACGCCGCTGTCCCGCCGCCTGGCCCTCCCCCTGTGCCCGCCGCGGCTCCGGCTGCGGCTGAGGCTGAGGCTGCGGCTGAGGCTGCGGCTCCGGCTCCGGCTCCGGCTCCGGCTGTGGCTGCGGCTCCGGCTCCGGCTGTGGCTCCCGCTCCGGCTCCCGCTCGCCGAGCCCGCTCAGCGCACGTACGCTCCCCTCCGCAGCCGCCGCCGACTCTGCCGCGGAGCCCGCCCCGCTCGTCTCCCCGCTGCCCAGCCGCCGTCTCCCCCGCCTCCTGGCACGGGGCTGCTGTCGTCGTAGCCGCCTCCGCCATGAGTCATCAGCTGCTCCGGGAGGGGAAGCGAGGGGGCGGGGCGAGGGAGCGAGGGCGCGAGGGCTGCGGGGAGGGGCCTGCGGGGAGCGCGCTGAGAGGGAGGGGCGCGGCGGGGGAGGGGCGTGCGCAGCCTACCCTCAGGAAGATTCCAACCGGACGGAATTTGTGTGCGACTGATAGATGTGTGCGCCATTGGCGCTTTACACACAGGTGTAGCTAGACTATGTGTATGCGTGTGTGTGTGCCTGCTATATGTGTGGGCAGCGTGCTATATACGCTGCGTACACGCGTGTGTGTTCTGTATACATGTACGCACACAGGAAGGTAACAGGTGTGCGCTAAATGCCACAGATACACGTGTGTTATTGATTGCACATACCGACGCCGTTTAGCCGTGTGTGTGTAGGTACGTATGCATATGTACATACAGATGGCATGAGGGTGTGCTTTGAATGCTGTAAGTGGTGTGTGTGTGCATGCACGTGTGTACACATACAGCTGGTAGCATAGGTGTGTTCCGGAAAAGCTACTGTATCTATACATACACACACAGGTAGATAGATAGCACTGGCGGGTGCCAAACTGCTGTATGGACACGTGTATCTATGTATACATACATACATACACTACAGGTAGATAGCATAGGTGGGCGCTACGAAGGCTGTCCCGGCTACATATGTCCGTATGGGTGTACATCTGCGGGGCTGCTAGGCTGCGGTTTTTCCTTTGTTCTAGAAGAGGACCGGGGCATCATGGTAATGCCGTGACTCACAAGTGGTGAGGGAGGGCTGGGCGACGTCCCCTGCCTCGCTTCCCCCTCCAGAGCCTTCCGCCTCCAGTGGCAGGATATAGGTCAGGATGACTGGAGATGGTCCCCATGCAGTGGGAGACCTCGGCCTTTTAAGCTAAAGTTTTTAACCGGTCTCTGTTTGACTTGAGGCCACACCCATTCAGTGATTAGGTAGCAATTGTGGCAAAGAGTGTCCTTTTTCACTTTGTCCAAAAAAAATCTAAACAAATGCGGGAGGGGAAGATCCTCCGGTCTTCTGACCAAAGCAGAAATAACTGCAATTTACATTCAGCCTGAATCAAACAGGATCCAAGGATGACCGAGTGAAGCCGGTCTTGGATCCATGGCGGCCCATCAATGAGAATCAGATTGGTTTTGGTTCAAGGCCTGGTCCTTAAGAAAGAAATCTAGACAGTAAACTCCAAGGTGTCTTGGGAGGGTTCCGGTGCCATGGTGCACACAGAGCACAGAAATCAGGAAGAGTCATGTTTTTGATTCTAACCTAGCCTCAGACAACTAGCCTCTGGGCAAGTCACTTCACTGTTTGCTTCAGTTTCTTCATCTGTTAAAATAACTGGAGAAGGAAATGGCAAACTGTTTCCAGTCTGTGCCAAGAAAACACAAAAAGAGTCAGACAAGCGTGAACAACAACAAAGGACCATTTAGAATCACAGAATCTCAGAGATGGAAGGGAGCGGAGGAGCTTCGGTCCCACCTGTTCCAGATCCAAGCTTCCTTTTACAGCATACAGTCTTCTGGCTTTCCCTTGACAACCTCCAGTAAGAGGGAATCCACTACTTTCTCTACTTTTAAAAAGAGCCAAAAGCTTCCTCTCTTAGAACTTCCACTCATTGCTCCATGTTCTGCCCTCCCAGGTCCATGTAGAAATTTACTCCCTTTCTCTCCCATATTGTGAACTTTCAAATAATGGAAAAACAGCTATCATATACTTCCCAAGTCTTCTTTTCTCCAGGATAAATATCTTCAGTTCCTCCAAAAGATCTCAGATGTTCTCTAGTCCCTTCATCTTGTCAATGCTCTTCCTAAAAATTGTGATACCCAGATTTGAACACAATGCTCCAGAAATGCTCTGATAAACAATAGAAATAATTAAAATTTATATAACACTTTTGTCAACTGTAGTAACAAATGACCAAAGAGTCACATTTCACAAACACTCTTAACTTTAAAAATACCAGAGATGTTCACACAGGTTAAAAACAAAAAGCTTTCTTTATTTCTGGGGTAGAAAAATCAGACACGTGTCAGACAGGGCTTCCTCTAGTAGGAGACCCAAAGCAGTGGAGCAAAATCTTGATTTATATATTTGTAGTGAGGTTAATAATGAATTAGTGTAGCATAGGAACAACAGTGAGATACAACAGCAACAAGGCTTGTTGTCTAGAGGTTGTCCATTCATAAAAGTCCATTCATAGTAGTGCTTTGTTCTCTGGGCCTGTTAGTGCTTGCTTGAGCTCAGGAACCGTCAGTTTTGTGATTAAGTTGCAGTGAAGTTTATTCAGAGTGCAAAGGAGTGTTGTTATACCAAGCTCAAGGCACAGCCTGCTTGTTGGGCCTTAGCGCTGAAAAAACAAGAATATCCAAAAAGGAAGAGATGATCTCGGATCCTGACATTTTACAAACGTTGCTTCACGTATCCCCATTACAACTCTAGAAAGTGAATGCTACTATTAGCTCCATTTTACAGGTGAAACTTGGGCAAACAGAGATGGTGACTTACCCAGAATTATATAGCTTGGGGAAAAAAAATTACTAAGGCCATTTTTAAACCAAATGCCAGTCAATAATATTACTGAGTGCCTATTATGCATCAGGTACTGTTGTTTCTGTTTGTCCTTTGTTCTCAAAGTCAATCATGATTTCAGGAACATAATGCCATGACTTGTGAATTAATTGGATTTAAGTGAGGGAGGGCTGTCTGCTAAACAATGGAGGTACCAAAAGGCAAAAGACAGTCCCTGCCCTTAAGGACCTTAAAATGTAATGGAATATAATATATAATATGATATTGTGTGGTACAAAAATGGTGAGGGGTCACCATTTAATAAAAAAGCTGTAGCAATCTCTAGAGTAAAGCAAAGTTTATTGTACATTCTCTTGAGAAGGGCATCTCACCCTTTGAGCAGACAATCTAAGGGAGGAAGCACCACCTGTGGGCTTTAATCCCTAACGCAAATACCCCCTCCCACCACTGACCCTCATCCTTATTGGCTGAGAGTCCTACATTCTAACTGAGAGATCTACCCACAAAATTGAACTTAACCAATAAATACATAGTTGCCCATATTTGACTGAAATAGGGAGGAAATGGTGTCAGGGGAGGATAGAAGGAAGGGGGCCCTATTATGCTCTTGACTCAATCCTCAAAGTCCTTCAAGCCTACTCCAACTCTGAAGTAGATGAAGCCTTACTCAATTTTCACAACTGTCTTGAAAGATCTCACCTCATCTCATTCAATATAATGTAATGTGATGTGATATGATAATATAGTATAATGTGTTATAACAATATAATATGTATTAAGATATCTTGTGAATCTTAAACACTTACACAAATGTAAGTTATTCTGTTTCTAAATGCAAGATGCTAGGACATAAAAATAGCATAATCCAGTCCTCAAGTAACTTTCTGGGAGGTGGGAGTGATGGGTTTGGTAAAACAGTTCTGTGTATTTAGACGAATAGAATATAAATAAGAATTGTGGAAAGCAAAAGGAAGAAATTGTGGAAATTTTGAGGAAAAAAAACTTTCAGCTGTGATTAGTGTGATCTTTTAGTCACCAAAATTCAACAGCCATTTCTTAATCCTCTTTGCTCTTTTGTAGCCTTGATCACTGCCAATCATCCTCCTCTCTGCTATTTTCTTCTGTCTAAGTTTTTGGGACACCACTCTCTCTGGATTCTGCTCCTACCTATCAGACTACTCCTTCTCTGTCTCCTGCTCTAGATCTTCCTCCAAATCATGCTTTCTAAGGACAACTATCCCTCAGGATTTTGTCCTGGGTGCTCTTTTCTCTTTCTATACCATACTTGGTACCATCTCTATGCTTATGATTCTCAGATCTAGCTATCCTGCCCCAAACTCTGCTGATTCTCAACATCGGAACTCCAAATGCCTCTCAGATATCTCCAAATATTATTTACAATAGACATCTTAAATACAATTATATCCAAAACGGAACTCATTATCTTTCTCACATATTGCAATTACATATTGGTGGGTTTTCCTGCCTCAGGTCTTTCTGCATATCTATCCATTCTACATTCAGCCACTAAAATGAGTTTCCTAAAGATCAGATCTAATCATGTCCCCCCCCCCCATAAACACACACACACACACACACACACACACACACACACACACACACACACACATACATACACCATTCCAGCCACTCAATCTCCAATGGCTGGCTGTCACCTCCAAGATTAAATAAAAATTGCTGTTTGGCATTCAAAGACCTTTATAATTTAGTCCATCCTACTTTTCCAGTCTTCTTACAACTAATATGTACTCTTCTGTCCACTGATATTGACCTCCTGGCTCTTCCAAGAACAAGATATTCTCTCAGCTCTGAGCATTTTCTTTAGCCTGGAACACTCTTTCTCATCTCTACCTTCTAGCTTTCCTGACTTCCTTTAAGCCCCAGCTAAAAGCCTATCTTCTATAGGAGTCTATGAAAATGGAGCATGAAAAGAAAAACTGATACAGAGGAAGCAGATAAAGAGTGAGGGTTGGGCAGAAGTTCCAAACATGGCAGCCTTATGCCTGGATCTCTACCCACTGGAATCCTGTTTCCAGTGCCCTCTTCTCTTTACTTAACACCTTTTACTAACTAGGCTTTAATCTTACTTCCTAAGTCCAAAATAAACCTCTTTTATCAATCTGAAAAAAAAAAAAAAAAAAAAAAAGAGTGAGGGTTGATAACATTGGAATCTAACTCTTATCTGATCTAGGTTGAAGAGGAAATAATATGTACATCTGGAGGGGTGAAGTCTTTTGCACTTGGAGAGAAGTGAAAGAATGGGGGACAGGGACTTTTAGAAAGGTGTGTAACCTGTCAGATTGGCTAAGATGACAGGAACAAATAATGACAAATGTTGGAGGGGATGTGGGAAAACTGGGACACTAATACATTGCTGGTGGAGTTGTGAAAGAATCCAGCCGTTCTGGAGAGCAATCTGGAATTATGCCCAAAAAGTTATCAAACTGTGCATACCCTTTGACCCAGCAGCGCTACTACTGGGATTATATCCCAAAGAAATACTAAAGAGCGGAAAGAGACATATATGTGCCAAAATGTTTGTGGCGGCTCTTTTTGTTGTAGCTAGAAACTGGAGGATGAATGGATGTCCATCAGTTGGAGAATGGTTGGGTAAATTGTGGTATATGAAGGTTATGGAATATTATTGCTCGGTAAGAAATGACCAGCAGGAGGAATATAGAGAGGCCTGGAGAGACTTAAATCAACTGATGCTGAGTGAAATGAGCAGAACCAGAAGATCACTATACACTTCAACAACAATGCTGTATGAGGATGTATTCTGATGGAAGTGGAAATCTTCAACATAAAGAAGATCCAATTCACTTCCAGTTGATCAATGATGGACAGAGGTAGCTGCACCCAGAGAAGAAACACTGGGAGGGGAATGAAAATTGTTAGCACTAATATCTGTCTGCCCAGGTTGCATGTACCTTCGGATTCTAATGTTTATTGTGCAACAAGAAAGTGATATTCGCACACATGTATTGTACCTAGACTATGTTGTAACACATGTAAAATGTATGGTATTGCCTGTCGTCGGGGGGAGGGAATAGAGGGAGGGGGGGTAATTTGGAAAAATGAATACAAGGGATAATATTATAAAATATATATATATATATATATATATATATATATATATATAATTAAAAAAAAAAAAAAAAAAAAAAAAAGAAAGGTGTGTAGATTAAGATTTAAGAGGATAGGGAAAGAAGATAAAGGAGGCATTTTTAGAGGGATGGGTAGAATAACGAATAGCTGAGGAAATGGAGAAAATAAGGTAAAATAAGATTGAGTATAAAAAGAGTCTGAGGACAATAGTGATTAAAAATAAAATGGAGGGAAATTTGCAAATAGCAATTATAGCTTTGAATGTGAATGGCATGAATTCACTCTCAAAACAGAATAGATTAACTAGGAGAGTAGATTAAAAATTAGAATCTCACA
This sequence comes from Sminthopsis crassicaudata, assembly GCF_048593235.1. NCBI lineage: Eukaryota > Metazoa > Chordata > Mammalia > Dasyuromorphia > Dasyuridae > Sminthopsis > Sminthopsis crassicaudata. The sequence continues at coordinate 137,868,447 of NC_133618.1, read as the reverse complement.
ATATGTTGTTTACAAGAAAACATTTAAAAATAAAAGACAGTCAAATTAAAGGGCTGGAGTAAAATTTATGCTTCAGCTAATACAAAAAAAAAAAAAAGGAAGGGTAGTAATCATGATCTTAGACAAAGTTAAAGTTAAATAGACTTAATTTAAAAAATTAAATAGGGTAATTATGAAGCAGGTTGTGGTCCCTTTAAGAAATTAGACCTTTCAGATTGATTTATTCCTTTCTGATTCCCCCTCCTGGCTGATACATTATCAATTCAGGAAGCTAAGACCTTTGCTTCACAAATCTTGGTCAAAATTCTCAGATGATGAAATTGAAACTATATCCACTCATATGAAAGAGTGTTCCAAATCACTACTGATCAGAGAAATGCAAATTAAGACAACTCTGAGATACTACTACACACCTATCAGATTGGCTAAGATGACAGGAACAAATAATGACAAATGTTGGAGGGGATGTGGGAAAACTGGGACACTGATACATTGTTGGTGGAGTTGTGATAGAATCCAGCCATTCTGGAGAGCAATTTGGAACTATGCCCAAAAAGTTATCAAACTGTGTATACCCTTTGACCCAGCATTGCTGCTATTGGGCTTATATCCCAAAGAAATACTAAAGATGGGAAAGGGACCTGTATGTGCCAAAATGTTTGTGGCAGCTCTTTTTGTTGTAGCTAGAAACTGGAAGATGAATGGATGTCCATCAATTGGAGAATGGTTGGGTAAATTATGGTATATGAAGGTTATGGAATATTATTGCTCTGTAAGAAATGACCAGCAGGAGGAATACTGAGAGGCTTGGAGAGACTTACATCAACTGATGCTGAGTGAAATGAATAGAACCAGAAGATCTCTGTACACTTCAATGATGTATGAAGATGTATTCTGATGGAAGTGGATATCTTCAACATAAAGAAGATCCAACTCACTTCCAGTTGATCAATGATGGACAGAAATAACTACACCCAGAGAAGGAACACTGGGAAGTGAATGTAAATTGTTAGCACTACTGTCTATCTACCCAGGTTACTTATACCTTCGGAATCTAATACTTAATGTGCAACAAGAAAATGGTATTTACACACATATATTGTATCTAGGTTATATTGTAACACATGTAAAATGTATGGGATTGCCTGTCATCGGGGGGAGGGAGTAGAGGAAGGGGGGGATAATTTGGAAAAATTAATACAAGGGATAATGTTATAAAAAAATTACTCATGCATATATACTGGAAAAAATTCTAAATTTAAAAAAAAAAAAAAAAGACAAATCTTGGTCAAAAGCATCCCTTTGAATTTCAACAGGAGAGCTTGTCCCAGCCTCTACCAGATCTGAGGCAACTTGGGACTCCACCCACAGCCTCCCTTTAGCTAAATCTCTCATTATAAAAAGAGCCAAACTAAAATCCTCTCTTTGCAGAGGTTCCAAACATGCCAGCACCATGCTTGGTACCCCAAGGAGCTTCTGCCCACTGTAATACTGTTTCCAGTGCCATCCTCTCTTTAACCTCATCCATTTCCTTAACTAGACTTTAACCTTACTTCCAATCCCCATAATAAACTTCTTTTATCAATCTAACTTTTGGGGTCTGTAAATTCCTTTATAGGGGACTCTTGAACCACCAGAAGGGAGTTCCCCAAAACTCCCTGCCCTTGTGCCAAATTCTGAGGGGTTGCAGGAAGCTCCATTTGACTCCTTGAACCCCGAACCTGCCACTAGGCCTCATTTAACTCCCTGACTACCAGAAACCCTAATTTCATTTGGGTACCCCAAATCTAAACCTCATCAATTACGTTTTGATAAAGCAACTATCAATACTAAATTTATATGTAGCAAATACATTTAAATTTTTTAAAGAAAAGTTAAATGAATTATAGCTAAAAATAGATAGCAGTCTTATAATGCTGGGGGATTTTAATAATACAGGGAATTTCCCCTCTTAGAACTAGATAAATCTCACTCCCTCCAAAAAAAAAAAAAAATCAAGGAAGTGAATAAAATTTTAAGTAAGCTAGATATGATAGATATCTGGAGAGAATTAAATGGAAATAGAAAAGAATATATCTTTTTCTCTGCAGTTATGATACATTTATAAAGATTTTATTAGGCCATAAAAGTTTTATAGTTAAAAGAAAAAAATCAGACATATTAAAAGTATTCTTTTCAGATCATAATGCAATAAAATTATATTTAATAAGGGCACATGGAAACATAGGTTAAAAACTATTGAAGATTAAACAACATAAACTTAAAGAATGAGCAGATTAAAGAACAAATCATAGAAACTAATTTAATTGAAGAGGATGGTCACAAAAAGACAACATATCAGAATCTATGGGATACAACAAAAACAGTGATTAGAGAAAAATTTATATCTCTAAATACTTACATCAATAAAATAGGGGAAAAAAACCCAGATCAATTAATTGGGTATGCAATTTTAAAAAACTACTAAAAATCTCCAAATAAACACTAAATTGGAAATCCTAAAAATTAAAAGTGAAATTAATAAAATAGAGTATTTTAAAAAACATTAAATTAATAAAGAAAAACAGAAGTTGGTTCTATTTAAAAAAAAACAATAAAATAGATTAATATATTGGTTAATTTGATTTTTAAAAGAGAGATTAAATCACTAAGGGCACCTAGATGGCTCAGTGAATAGACACCCACTTTGAAGTCAGGAAGATTTGAGTTCAAATCCTGCCTTAGACACTTAACATATACTAGCTGTATGACCCTGAGTGAGTTATTTAATCCCAATTGCCTCACCAAAAAACAAACAAAAACTAAGCTAAAATACTAGCATTAAAAAAATGAAAAGGGTTAATATATCACTAACAAAGTTGAAATTAAAACAGTTATAATGAGTTACTTTGCTCAATTATATGTCAATAATTTTAACAATTTAAGTGAAATGGAAGAATATTTACAAAAATATAAATTACCTAAATTAGCCGAAGAGGAAACAGAATGTCTAAATAGATCTATTTTAGAAAAAGAAATTGAACAGAACACAAATGAGCTTCCTATTTTATTTCTTTTTGCTGAGGAAATTGGGGTTAATTGACTTGACCAGGGTCACACAGCTAGGATGTATTAAGTGTATGAGGTCAGATTTGAACTCAGGTCCTCCTGACTTCAGGGATGGTTTTCTATCCACTAAGCCATCTAACTGCATCTGTAAATGAGCTTCCTAAGAAAAAAGTATCAGGACCAAATGGATTTACAAATGAATTCCATCAAACATTTAAGGATCAACAAATTTCACTACTAAATAAAATATTTGGAATAATGGACAAAGAAGAGATCCTATCTAACTTTTTTTGTGAAACAAATATGATATTGTTACCTATATACTGTTACCTATACCAGGAAGAATAAAAAGAAAGAAAAAAATTATAGACCAATGTCATTAATTAATATGGATGCAAAAAATCCTAATATAGTATAATATATTACATATATATGTACTATATAATATAATATAGTACAAAGATTATGTAGTGTGATCCAGGCCCTTTTAATTTTATTGTCTTCCCTTTGTTAGTTATTTCCTATTTATCCTATAGTAACTCATTTTAATATGTTTGTTGTCTTACCCATTATATTTTAAGTTCTTTGAATTTAGGACAGTATTTTGTCTCTTATTGTATCTAGAACTACACTCAGTGACTGATATATAGTGGGTCCCTTATATATGTTGATTGATTTTTGCTATTGTAATATGATTACATGTTAAAGGGGCAATTGATTGATTGATTTGTTATAGATTTAGATCTGAAAGACATCTTAGAAGTACTATAATAATAATAAAATATTCTTACTTTATGAATGAGGAGGCTAATCCCAGAGAGTCATAAAACCAAGATTCAAATCTGGCTTTAGACACACTTCCTTTCTATATGATCTGAAACAAATCACTTAGTGTCTGTTGCCTCAGTTTCCTCAATTATAAAAAAGGGATAATAATAGCACCTACCTGGCAGAATTATTATGAGAATCAAATGAGATATTTGTATAAAGCATTTAGCACATTGCCTGGTATATAGTAGGTGTTATATAAATGCTTATTCTCTCCCTCTTCTCCCTCAGGAAGTTTATATTAGTTTATATTCTATCCACAAGGATTCTGATAATACAGTTCTGTATTATCCATCAAGCCTTAGACATGTTTAGCTTTGAGAGCAGCTATGCTACATTGTTCCTTCATATTGCGTATGCAGTCCACTAAAACACCCAGACCTTGTTTCCATAGGAACCATGCCCAGCCATACTGCAGAGCTTATTTTTGGAATGCAAGCGTACGACTTCACATTTATAATAATAATAATAATAATAATGATACATTTATATGATGCTTTCATATTTGTAAAGCATTTTCCTCATAATAACCATACAAGGAAGTATTAAAGTACAAGTATTTTTAGCCCTAAAATAGAGATGAAGAAAGGAAAGCTCTGATGAGAGCTGAAATGACGTCCATAGTGACACAGTTAATGTGTCACATTCTGTGTATGTGCGTATATCTCTGAACTCTTCTCCGCAGGTGCCCTTTTGAAACACACACACACACACACACACACACACACACACTCTCTCTCTCTCTCTCTCTCTCTCTCTCTCTCTCTCTCTCTCTCTCTCTCTCTCTCTCTCTCTCTGTCTCTCTCTCTCTCTCTCTGTCTCTCTCTCTCTCCATCATCTTCCCATGGCTCTGGGTAGTTCTTCACTCAAAATACATAATATTGGAGCCACAAAGGTTCATAAAGCTTATCTAATCCTGAACACTTCAGTGAGAGGAAATGGGGGATTTGGGAATGGAAACTAGCTGCCCATGGTCATACAGGTAACAAGTTTCAGTTTTCTCAAACTTTTAATTCCAAGTCTTTTGTGACAATATTGCTTCAAATAATTAATAACTAACAAATGAACAAATGATTGAACCAATGAATGAATAAGCTTTTATAAACAAAAAGAATACAGCCAAGATTAAAAGGGAAGCAGGAAATTGGGGAGAGGGGGAGAAATTCATAACTATTTCTGTGATAACTCATTTCTCAAATATAAAGAAAACTGAGTCAAATTTATAAAATTATTGAATCATTTCCCAGTTGATAAATGATCAGAGGATATGAACAGGAAATTTCAGAAGAAATCAAAGCCTTCTATACTCATATAAAAAATGCCTTAAATCACTACTGATTGGAGTTATGCAAATTAAAACAACTCTGAGGTACTACCCCACACCTATCAAATTTTCTAATATAACAGAAAGGGAAAATGATAAGTGTTTAAGAGGATATGGAAAAATTGAAATGCTATTGCACTGTGGTGGAATTGTAAACCAACCAACCATTCTGGAGAATAATTTAAAACTATGCTCAAAGAACTATAAAACTGTACATGCTCTTTGACCCAACAATACCTCTACTAGGTCTGTATCACAAAGAGAAAAACTACAAAAAGGAAAAGAAACTAAAAGTGCAAAAATTTTAACAGGCCAACAAGTATTTATTTAAAAGACTAAGGTCTAAGTTTAAGGCCAACATCTCTCACTGCATCTAGGGCCATCACTTCCCTGATGTCATGGTCCTCTTCAAGAATAAAAGATAAAAAACTAAAACAACAACTATATTTTAGGCATTGTGCTAAGTTCTGGGGATGCAAAGAAAGGCAAACAAACAAACAAAAAAGTCACTGCTTTCAAGTATTTTGTATTCTAATGGGAAGAGACAACATGCAAACAACCACATAGAAATAAATTGTAGATAGGATAAACGTGAGATAATCAATAAAGTAAAGAACCAGGATTAAAAAGGATTAGGAAACAATTTCCTGTAGTCTGTGATTTTATTTATTTATTTTATTTGAGCCAGGAGGTAGAAGTGAGGAAGGAAATAATCTCAAATTTGGAAGAAAGAGTGGGAAAATAGTGTCTTGTTAGAATAGCAATGGAGTCAGCATCAGTGGGATTGTCATGTAATAGACAATAAAATATAAAAAGACTGGAAAGGAAGAGGAGACAGATTATGAAGGATTTTAAAAACCAGATAATTAGGGGCAATTAGATGGCATAGTAGATGGAACTACCAGCCTTGAAGTCAGAAGGACCTGAGTTCAAATTCAATCTCTGACACTTAATACGTCTTGGCTGTGTGACCCTGGGCAAGTCACTTAGCCCCAATTGCCTCAGCAAAGGGGAAAAAAAAAACCAAAACAGAGGATTTTATATTGGAACCTGGAAATGATAGGGAGCTCCTGGAGCTTACTAAATATGGGGGAAGGGACTGTGAATTGAACTTTGGAATTAGGAAGATTAATTTGATCCCTGAGTGGGAGATGAACTGGAGTATGGATATACTTGAGATGAGAAGACCAAACTAACTATCCCAATAGACTTGCACCTGAGTTTGAATCAGGAGCTGTCTCAGAAGTTCAGTGATGCAGTGAGTAGGGCACTGGGCCTGCCACAGGATTAGTCTATGTGTTCAGTTGTGTTTGACTATGAACTGTGGACCATAACTCACTTGTCCATGGGATTTTTTTGGCAAGATACTGGAGTGCTTTGCCAGATGAAGAAAAGTCAAGGTTAAATGACTAGCTCAGGGTCACACAGCTATTAACTCTATAGGGCTGGCTTTTAAGTCAGGGAACCCCTGGCCCAGTACTCTACCAACTGAGTCATGTAGATGCGTCTTCAGGCTGGTTACTAAACTGTACATGGGTCTCAGCTTTATTCCTCTCTAGTAAGGAATTTGACTGTGAACACTTCCAAAGACACCCATAGTTCTAAAAATTATGATCTGATAATGGATTTGGGTTCCAAATACCATGGCTTGTGACCAAAAAAGATTCTGGCAGGATTTCTTTAAATTTTAGTTCTTCCAATTACAGGTAAATGTCACAGAAACAGAAATTGTGTCTTCTCCAAATTTTGCATTTCCCTCCATGCCTAAAGAGCAATGCTTTGAAAACAGTAGACAATTAATAAATGTTTGCTGCTTTGAAAAATTATTCATCTGATAGAATATTGCTGTGCTGTAAGAAGTGATGGGCAGGTTGATTGTAAAAAAACTCGTAAAGGGGGCAACTAGGTAGTGAAGTGGATAGAGCACCAGCCCTGAAGTCAGGAGGACCTGAGTTCAAATGTGACCTCAGATACTTAACACTTCCTAGATGTGTGACCCTAGGCAAGTCACTTAACCCCAATTGCCTCAGCAAAAAAAAAAAAAAAAGAAAAGAAAAAGAAAAACTTGGAAACACTTGCATGAAATAACAAGAGTGTAGGAAAATCTGAGATTGGGAGAAAATACTTTTAATTGAGAGGATCTTTCAATTCAGATAATCTCTGAAATTCCTTCCAGCTTTAACATTTAGTGATTCATTTTAGGCTGTGATGCACAAAGTCACATAAGGGAATATGATTCAAATATGACAGGAAAAGGAGCCCTTAGTCACAAAACAACATGTTCCATAAACACCTGATATTTCTTCTCTTTGGTCTCCTACCAAATGTTCTCGATTATTGAGCTACATGATGAAATGTTATCTTCCTCCAGATACAGAGAAGATTGACTCAGAATGCAAATTGAAGCATATTATTTCTTTCTTTTTTTCTTCCTTCCTTTCTCTGGACTTGGCTGAGATGGGAATTTGTTTTGTATGATTTATGCATATTTTAATAGGTTTTGTTTTTCTTGTCTTTACAAGGGGCAGGCAGGAGGAGAAGAGAGCAAGAGAATTCAGAACTGGAAATAAAAGAAATTTTAATAGTCGGGGAAAAATAAATTTAAAAAATGAGTACTGAGTTATTTTTCTAACTGGTTTGCAGTTTCGATCTTGGTAGTGAACTATATCATGACACTGAGGATGGGAAAAAAATTAGTATTGTTTGGCACAATCCTAACAGCATGAGATTATAAGAGATGATAAGTATTCTTTTTCTGAGGGAAAAAGAAGTTAAAATATTGCCTTCTGGGTAGCAAAAAAAAGTGGCAAATGCATGTTATACATAAATCGAAAATTTTAACTGGGAAGCAATTCTTTTTTTTTTTTTTAATAGCATTTCGTTTTTTCAAATACATATCAAAATAGTTTTCAATATTCATTTTTATAAAACTTCTAAATATTTCTATTTCCCTTACCTCCCTCCTCCCCAAAACAGCAAACAACCTGACATAGGTTAAATATGTGCGATCCTTTTAAACATATTTCTGTATTTGTTATGTTGTATAAGAAAAATCAGACCAAAAGGAAAAAAAGAACATGAGAAAGAAAAAGGTGAAATTATTATGCTTTGATTCACAATCAGTCTCCATAGTTTTCTCCTTGGATGTGATTAGCATTTTCCATCCCAAGTATATTGGAATTAAATTTCTCCTGGTTCTCCACACTGGAAGCAATTCTTCAAACTGGTGTATTCTTGCTTGAGGCTACATGATCCAGCACAGAAGAGTCCACCTAAAATCAAGAACCTACAATTCAAATTCCTATTCTGATGCTGAACTATAACCCTAGGAAAATTACTTTTTTCCTCATCTTGAAATGGGGTTAATGATAGCCCATTTCATTGTTTTGTTGTGAGGGAGGTACTAGCTATGTGATCCAGGATATGTTACCTAATTTCTTAGAAATTATTTACTCGATTATGGTATATGAATGTTATGGAATATTATTGCTCTGTAAGAAATGACCAGCAGGATGGAGAGACCTACATGGACTGATGCTGAGTGAAATGAGCAGAACCAGAAGATCATTATACACTTCAACAATGATACTGTACGAGGATGTATTCTGATGGAAGTGGATATCTTTAACAAAGAGAAGAGCTAATTCAGTTCCAGCTGATCAATGATGGACAGAATCAGCTACACCAAGAGAAGGAACACTGGGAAATGAATGTAACTGTTTGCATTTTTGTTTTTCTTCCCAGGTTACTTTTATCTTTTGAATCCAATTCTTACTGTGCAACAAGAAATTCAGTTTTGCACACATATATTGTATCTAGGATATACTATAACACATTTAACATACATGGGACTGCCTGACATCTAGGGGAGGGAGAGGAGGGAAGGAGGGGAAAATTCGGAACAGAAGCGAGTGCAAGGGATAATGTAAAAAAAAATTACCCATGCATATGTACTGTCAAAAAAATAATTATAAAATTAATTTAAAAAAAACAACAAATTATTTACTCATCTGCAAAATGAGATGGCTCTAGTGCCTATCCCTACAGTTTTGTTGAGGTTCAAAGGACCTGCAAAACACTTAATAAATAAGCATGGGGCAGCTAGATGGCACAGTAGAGAGAGCACTGGCCATGAAGTCAGGATACCTGACTTGGACACTTAATTAGCTCTGTGACCTTGGGCAAGTCACTTAAACAATGAAACAAAAAATATTCCCTCTCCCAAAAAATTAGCATGTAAATAACAATTTGCTATATAAAGAAATGATTTCCTTGAGTTCAAATTAACATATAAATTTGAAATCTATTCCTACTCTTTGCCTATCAAAACTATTATAAAAAGTGAAGTGAAAATAGCAAATTTCTCTTAGTTTAAAATCATTCTTGGGGATTCACAAGTCATCATTTCCATTACTGATGAAGATTATTGAATATTTTGAAAGCATGAAAAGTCCTTCACCAAGTCCTCAGTTGTGGCATGGAGAAACCCTGTGTTCTTGAAGACCGTGCTGGCAGATCATAAACTCCATTTGGTCCTGCCAAACTTGGAAAGATTTTTGAGCCCCATGGCACACTATGCATGCTACTCTATTATTTGAGGGCTAATTTTACTAAGAGTAGGGGTTTAATCAACAGATTAACTAAATTCATGACTAGGATGAAATTTACCCCCACTTACCCTTCAAAGATAAGGAAAGATTACAAGATGTATTGTTAGTCAATGATCAAACTGAGGAAAGCACAAATTGTTCCAAGTGTCAAAATATGAAACAGAAGAATTAATCTTGTACTTTAATATTCAGATCCCACATTGCTTGCTTGATAAATGCAGCCCATTAATCATCAGCTTTCCTTATCCTGAGGGGAAAGAATTCTGTCTTCCTCCTCAAACTACCTTGTATTTATCTGTGTACAAGTTCTGTTTCTCAACAGAGTGTAAGTTCTTTGTGGTCAAGGTTATTTAATTTTAGCCTTTTGTATCCATGGCATCCAACTTGGTTCTGTGTGTATGTGTGTGTGTGTGTGTGTGTGTGCGTGTGTGTGTGTGTGATCATTATTAAATGACTGTTAAATTTTGACTCTAAAATCAAGTGAAGAAGTAGTTAAAAGGCCCAGTGGATAAAGCACCAAGTCTGAAGTCAGGAGGGCCTTAGTTCAAATCTATCCTCAGATACTTATTGGCTGTGTGACTTTGAGCCAGTCCCATAGCCCTGTTTGCTTGGAAAATCAAAACAAATAAAATCAAGTGAAATCCTTTTTAATGCATGGGTATACTACCAAGATATTAGTGACTGTATATGAATATGCTTCTCAATAAGCAAGAGCATTCTTGTTCAACCAGATCATCAAAGTTAAGTCAAATTTGTAGACCTCTTCTAAAATCAGCAAAAAAAAAAAAAAAAAAAATCACCATTGTTGTCACTATTCGACTCTCTGTGGCCCAATTTGGGGTTTTCTTGATAAAAATACTGCAGTGGTTTGCCATTTCCTTCTCCAGCTCATTTTACAGATAAGGAAACTGAAGCAAACAGGATTAAAAGACTGCCCAGGTCACACAACTAGTGTCTGAGGTCATATTTGAACTCAGGTCTTCTGACTTCAGGTCCATTCTGGGCCAACTAGCTGCCCATTATTAGCCCTGACCTAATTTGTGTTAGTAGCTGAATTCAAGAGTAACATCAAATATTTTAGGCACAATTCTTAGATTTAAAACAAGATGTCTCACTATTTTTTAAAATGTACTTATTTAAAACTTAAATGAAAAATAAGAAGAAACAAAATAGAAAAAGAAAGGCCAAAAAAAAAAAAAAATTGTCATGTGCCCAGCAGAACATCAGGGAGGATTTGAAATATGTAACAATAAATTTGCATTTCAAAAAAGCATATATAATAATAGAAGACATTGTGTTCATGGCTGTCATCTTTTCTGTACCTCCTACTAAATTTTCTTTTGTTCTCTTGGACATCTTTTACTTTATTCTTTCCCCTTTCCCCTTTTCTCCTCCCTCACTTCCCCAAGCAGGTTATAGTTAAGCAGAGATATATTTATGTGTTTGTATATGTGCATATCTATGTTAACACACATAGATATACACATATCCTATACTTACATATATACACATGTATGCCTATGCACACATATATACATGCATCTAAAACAATAGTAATATGGCAGACATAATAGATTTTTCTCTTGATTGAATTTTTTTTGTTTGACTTTGAGATCAATTATAACTACCCCACTTTTTTTTCTCATAAATTCTACTTATCATTTTTATTATTTTTTTTAAAGTAATTTCTAGCCTTCCTATGCCATGACCTATTCTGTTGCTACCTGGGTCTTGCAACAGACATCTTCTGATATGACTGAACATAATTAAATCTTTGGAAGTGGAATAAAGCAAATTAAAAAAAAAACAAACATTATTCTACAGACTTAGGAAGAATAATTTTTTTGATAAGTCTTATTGACATTTATTCTTATGTTCTGAAGCCTTAAAAAAAATTTCAAGAGACATGGTTTCTGGGTAGTTTGATAATTTTTGTTAGTAATAAGGCCAGCATGTTTAATCAAAATATAATCATTTGGCCATTTCTCTTAGAACAAATTCAATCATGGCTGACCTCATGATTTATATATCCTTCAAAGAAGAGGTGTTCTTAAAGAGTGATGATCGACTCTGATTGGATAAGACTCTGATTGGATAAGATAGCAGGTGATCTTTATTTAAATGAAGGATTGAAAATGGCATCAGGCCACTCTGGGACAGAGAAACTATCTCTACAACATTACCCACAGCTTTAGGCTGTCTATTCAAAGAATGTATACTTCTCCAGTGAAAACTGAGCAGAACATAATGGCTTCCACCAGGATAGGGTTCAGATCAAGAAAAATAGTGCAATCTTATTATCAGCAATGTCCTTCTAGAGAATGAAGTTTTAAAATCAGAACTTTGGAAGAAAGAAAGAGCTCTGAATCTCCCCAAATTATTGGTTATGAATAATCATTTCTTTCAGTTTCAAATTAAGGCTTTTAACATGAAAGTATTTTTAAGCATACACTATCCTCCCATTCTCTCCAAACATTGTCAAGAATTCAGTATGGTCAGTGGGTCTGGGGTGCAATGGATAGAATGCTGGGTCTTCAATTCCAGTCTCAGATACTTACTGTGTGATCCTGGGTAAGTCACTTAACCCAAATTGCCTCTAATAGAAGGAAAGGTGATTCGGTGTATACTGGAAAAACACTGGATTTAGCAGTAGAGTACCTGAATGTAAACCCTTAGCTTTACATGACATAACAGACATAATAGTCTGGGCTTGGTGTCAGAAAGACTTGAGTTCAAATTCTACCTCAGAAACTTCCTAGCTTTGTGATATCAAGCAAATAACTGCTTTAGGCCTCCATTTCTCCATCTATGAAATGAAGATTAATAGCATCTCTCTCATGGGATATTATGAGGATCAAATGAGGTAGTCACTACTTTGTAAGCTTTAAAGCTAATTATAACCACCATCATTGTCATCATTATTACCTGGTTAAGCTTGGCCAAATCTCCTAGGATCTCAGTTTTCTCGTCATTAAAATGAACTTTAAGGTTCTTTCCAGTTCTAAATCCTCTGGTCCTGTAGAGCAGTAAAACACATTTACCTTCAGAATCTTTCTGAAGACCACTGGGTCCCCTGATTAGCTGGAATCAACTAGAGTCATAGAAAATAGAGTCTCAAACTTAGCCCTGAAAAAGTTCTTCAAGGTCATCTGGTTCAACCCCCTCATTTTAAAGTCCCAGACCAATTGAAGAGCTAGCATAAAAAGTTTAAGTGACTTGTCTATGATCCCATTGGGAATAAGAAGTCAGGTTGGGACTTGAAGATAGACCCCACATCCTTTCCATCCTACTGTATCTATGGCTTCTCCATATCCATATTTTCAATAATCTCTGAATGCCAAACACAAAAGTCTTGGGATGTACACATTTATATCAAATAAGAAGCAATGAAAGAGGCAGGGTTTCAATTTCCTGATGGAGCTTTAATAGTGAACAATCATCTTTTTCTTAAAAACACACTTATGTATGGCAGAAGACTGAATACCAGGAACATCATGAATTTCTACTTCTGTCTTTTGGGCAAAATGTGAACTTTCTCATATGACTTAGTTGGTAATATTTTCTTTGAAAAGCCATTTCAAATCAGCTCAAAAGATTGTAACAGTTCACTTGGATTTCCGGGCCTCTGGCCTTGGAAGACAACCTGAAAGAAAAGTTGGTACCTGGACTCACAAAGGTCTTGAGAGAAAAAAGAGATGAAACAGGGAAAGGATCTCTTGTAAAAAAAATTGTAATATTTTAAAACTCACAAGTTTGGGGGCAGCTAGATGGCTCAATGGATAGAGCACCAGCCTTGAATTCAGGATGACCCGAGTTCAAATCTGGTCTCAGACACTTAACACTTCCTAGCTGTGTGACCCTGGGCAACCCCAGCCTCAGGAAGGGAAAAAAAAAAACCTCACAAGTTTGAAGATTCAAAATTTTACTTGATAGAAAACTTGGAATGTTAAGAAACAGAAAGCAATGACTTTATAATGACAAAAATGAACAGAAAAAATATAACATGAATACATTAAATTACATCCCATTTGGTAAAATCAATTAGATTCCAAAGGCCAATTTCATTTAGAGCTAAATGGAATGGACAGAGTGACTGCTAATATTTTTCAAGGCATAAAATATACACCTGTGTACTTTTGGCAGGTACATTCTCATATTTATTGTGATCCAGGCAATCTGTCATACAGGATTTGGGTACTTGTCATAGGTGGGTGTCAGGAGGTAGTATCACCTTAGGTGAATGTCAAAGGATCTAGATCAGGATCTAGAAGGAAAGTCAAAGGTCCTGGAGTCCAACACCTTCATTTTATAAAGTAACAAATAGCTACAACCTACTCTCTCCTGAGACCCCTTTGCTTTGTATTCATCTCAGATCTGCCACAAGGAAATAAAACTTATATCAATGCATCTCCAATTTTGCAGATCTCCAACTTGGGAAAGTAGCTTAAACTACTTGATTAGTGATCATTAATAGGAATGAGAATAACCATCCCATCAGATGAGTAAGATGATGCACCTATAGGAAAAGGATTCTTTGATGATTTTATTTAATAAAGTCGTGGACCACTCCATTTCTCCCGGTAAATAAGACAGTATCACTGACTTCTTGTTGACTAGTCACAATAGATCATTTGGGACATTCAGAACTGATCTCTAAGAGCAATGGTTTTTAGAAGCATGGTTTAGGGACAGCAGCATAATTGTGAATTCTATAGGACTTAGTGTTAAACTATTTCCATACTTTTCAACTTTGAAAAATTTATCAGTTTTTGGCAATAGTTCTGTTTTACTGACCAAGAAAGAAAATGTTATGGTAGACCTCTTAATAAAAATAGAAAAGTATTATATAAAAGAGAGAGAGAGAGAAAGCACCCAAGCTGCATGTGACTTGATTAAATCATACCAAGTGACAAGTGAATTCACTCTGATAACTCCAACTTTATTACCATTAAAAGGAAAGTACTGGAGAAAAATGTTCTTTCTGTGATCTAGGCAATAAAAAACAATCCTCTTCCATCTTCCACAGTTCTAATGAGTTTATAACTCCTTCCTCCTATGCAATGGATGCTGATGCTTCAGTGGCAATCTCCTTTGCAGTGATCTGTTTACTTATAGTCCTTGGAGGACAATGCAAGGACGGGTGCCCAAATGTCCTATGAAAGACATTAGGATGAAAACTGCTACTTCTCTACACTTGTTTCCACTTAAGAGTGAGAATATCAGAATGGCTTTGGTTCCATTCCTATGGCATGTACTAGCTAGGTCTTTGGACTAATACACATAGAGTACTCCAAAACTCCAATGTGAATATTCTCTTTAGTAATGCAGATCTCAAAATGGATACCCATTTTGTATGGCTTTTGTCTATGCTGTCCCATAAAGTCTCCATAGGGAGAGGTACCCAGGATATGCTGGGGACCTTCCTCTTATTTCCCTAACATCCCAAGAATACTAATGGAGCACATGAACTGTCTGTCTACCATCAGCTGCCTCTTGCTGTCAGCCACCTTATTTTTCTATTACATGTTAGGAATATCAATAAATAACTTAACAGTAATAGATGGAGTAAAAATTAGGTGATTCTTTGAAACTTTTGTCTCCATTTTGACAGCAAAAAGGAAGGGGGGCCAGGAGGGAGAGAAGGCCATTTTATCTCCTGATCCATTCATGAATCATCTCCTAACAGCCTATCATCTCCTAACAGCCAACATTCTACTCTGGGAACGAACTTGCCTCAATTTTAAGAACCCACAGCAACTTCCACATCACAATGAGGAGTGTAATTAAGTCAGTTTGATTTTTGTAAATCCAATTACAGTCAAGCCCAGGTTATCTAAGACTTTTTGCTGCTTTGTTCTCCTTCCTTCAGTTGTCTATCTCTTAGGTGTATCCCTGCAAGGGGGCAATCTGAAAAAGGCATTGGAAGCTAGATTTAAAATAGGATCCAAAGATCATAGATTTAAAACAAGAAATAGACTTTATAGAGGTCATCTTGGCCAGTCTCTTCATTTTATAGATAAGAAAATAGGTCCAGAAGAGGTTATGGGACTTACTCAACTAATATCACAAAGCTGGTGAGTAGCAGAACCAGAAAACCAGGGGCACTGACTCTTAAATGCAATGAACTTTCCATGTCTCCTATGCACATGTACTCCTTTCCTCTCCGTCCCCTTCTCCCACCCCTTCAAGCCACATTATGCCATTTATTAGCTCAAGGATTATAAGGAAATTACAGAAAGCAACCATCTGGGTGCAGCAGAAGAAAATCACAACAAAGACCAAAAAAAGCAGCTTGTATTTTCCCCTTAAATCATCAGGGCCCACCCTCTCGGTGATTCATCTCATTTTCACAACATTTCTCTTACCCCAGGCAAGACTGTGTCTCTAAGAGAATTTAAAACCTTTTGGTAGGTGTCTAGGACCTCTTGGGCTGAAGGCCTTTCCTCAGGATTCTTCTTCTTACACGCCTGGTGGATCTCAAACAAATGGAATCTGACCACATCACTCCCTTCCACGTGCCCCAAAAGGAAACTGGAGACATCAGGTATTTTCCAGATGTCCGTCTTTTCATCGTATGGCGGCATACGGCCATTCTCGAATGGCACTTCCTCTCCATAAGGCCACAGTTGCTCTGGGGCCACAAATTCCCCCAGAAGCTCCCTGTGGCCACATTTGATTAAGGTCCCGTTGCCCTTGTTGACAGTGGGCAGAGCATCCAGATCATTTGCTACTATATTAAAACTGCTCGTCAGCAAGTACTGAGAAAGTATTTTATCTAAGTCACTGGAGTCACACATCACCAAAGTGCCCACGGGGCTGGTGTGCAAATAGTGAATGATCTTTACATAGTTGATTGCCAGTTTCAATCTGTGATGCCAGGTGTTCAGGCTTTGGTATTTGGGGAGGTTTAGTGTTTCTTCCAGGTTCTGCAAAGTACCCAAGGGATGGTATTCAGTGAGAAGAGTGCCGTCGTCTTCACAGTAGCCAATCAGCAGGACCACGTGCTCGCTTTGTAAGGATTTCAGCATCTTCAGCCCATGGAGGAAATCTTCTTTCATCTCTGGGGTGGTAAGCTGGGAAAAAGCAACTTTCTGTTCCTTCCATTCAGAAAGAAAGACCTGGAACCAAGCCAAAGAACACTAGATCAGTTTTTGTCTGTGTTAATGAGCAGACAAATATACTCCCTGGATATGGTGTGGGCGATAAGACACAGAGATACTGTTCATAAATTTCTACGTATGATACAGAACCGTCTCTGTATATTAAGTTGGCATAGGGTACTACCTGTAGTTACCATAGCTATAACAAAGTCTTGGTTCTCAGGTAGACCATACGGTAGTCCTCCTATTAACTTTCAGCCCCACAATGTAGGCCTTTAAGTGCAAACGCTTAAGTTGGCCCCATAGGGAGATATATACCATAAACAGAAGGTTATTAGATTTATGAACTATATGAGATCAGACCTTTGTGAAGCTTTTCAAAAATACCAACAACTTTTAGGCACTACTTGTATTGAATTTTATAGCTCTAGTACTATGTTTAAATCGGGATTAAAGAGAGAACTGTCAGGGGAAAAAAATTAACTTTTTAAATCATTTTAGAAACTTAACTTTTTTATTTTATTAATTTTATAATTATAAATTTTTTTCACAGTACATATGCATGGGCAATTTTTTACATTATCCCTTGCACTCACTTCCACTCCAAATTTTCCCTCCACCCCCTCCCCTAGATGGCAGGCAGTGTCAATACATGTTAGATGTGAGAAACTTTTAACTTCAGTATTATTCAGTTTGTTTTTCTTTTGTCACAAAACTACTTCCCTATCTTCTATTTCCTTTGGAAAGAACCAAAAAAAACAAGTAACAAAAAAAAGCTTTCTAGGTAGTTAATATACACTAAAAAGTTATTAAACAGATTTTCTTTTTAAAAGTTTATAGTTGTGTTTAACATATATTAGACTACTTGCCATTTAGGGGAGGGAGTGAAGGAAGGGGGGGAAATCAGAGCACAGTTTTGCAAGCGTTTATGTTGAAGAATTATCCATGCATGTGTTGTGAAAAATAAAAAGCTTTAATAAAAATAAATAAATAAAAGTCTATGGTTGGAGACAGCTAGGTGGCGCAGTAGATAAAGCACCAGGGCTTGAAGTGAGGAGGACCTGATGTCAAATCTGGTCTCAGACACTTAACATTTCCCTAACTCTGGGCAAGTCACTTAACTCCAATTGCCTCAGAAAAAAATAAACAAACAAAAACCACAAAAGCTTTATGCTTGTATTCCCACTCCAACTCACTTACTAGAGGGGCAGTAGGAGGCACTGAGCAGAATCCAACAAAGGCAGCTTAGACCCTCACCCTCCAAAGTGTCATTGCCACCAGCACTAACATCCAAAGACCGGGATTCAAGTCCCAGTCATATATTGCCTAGCTGTGTGACCCTGAGCAAATAGATGAATTCCTCTGGGCCTGTTTTCTCATCTCTACAAGGGAAATAACAACAATAATAATATTATTACTAATAATATGTACATATATTTACTATGTGTAAAGCTTTACTATTATTATCTTATTTGATTCTCACAACTCTGGGAGCCAGGTGCTATTACAGATTTTACAGAAGCTGAAGCATTGAAGATTGAAGAGTCCCTGGGTAAGGGGATAGGAGTGAATACCAGGCTGCCTAAGGAAGAACGAAGTCACAGGAGAGACCCAGGCTTGAAATGTTTAGTCATTTTTCAGTCATGTCTGACTCACCATGACCCAGGGACTCTTCAAATCAGTGCCAGACTTACTATGAGCACCAGAAAGGCTTAGCTTATTCCAGCTCAGAAATACTCAGCTCTAGCAACCAGCCCATGGGCCTCAGTCTATCTGAAAACAAGGATTACAAGTGTTTGCCAACATTCTCACTTCAAAAATCAATCAATCAAAAAAAAATCGGAAGAAAAAAAGTAATTTTTTGGAGGGGCAATTGAAATTAAGTTATTTGATCAGGGTCATACAGCTAAGAAGGATTTAGTTCATCCCAGGCAAATCACTTAATCCTGTTTATCTGTTTCATCATCTGTAAAAGGAGCTAGAGAAGCACATGGCAAACCACTCCAGTATCTTTGCCAAGAAAACCCCTAATAGGGTCATGGAGAGTCAGACAAGACTGAACAACAACCATGCTCCCTTCATTGAAGTTTGAATTGACCTTGTCGACAAAGTTGGGGAACAAGCCACTGAACATCTTATTGAGAAGGCTTATGTTTTCTGGTGAAGACTGTAAGCAACATGGAATCTTTAGGAGTCAGAGAGGGGCATCCGGTCACATCTAAGGGCTCCCCATTTAACCCCTACTGCTGATGATAGGGAGGGAGCTAGGAAGTTTGGTTTGCCTTCTCATTAAACTACCACTAATCCGGATCACCTGGGGATGTCCCAATGGTGGACAAGTTAATCAGAAGGAAGACTCATATAGGTATAAAAGAGACAGTTTGAGAATTGCCTCAGCCTGCCCTTGGTTAAATCCAAGTCTCTACTCATTGGAATTCTCTTCTCAGAGGGGCCCACCACCAAAGCTGTCCTTTTTCTGGGTTTGCCCCTTGGTCCCCAACTCACTTGCAAAACCAGGCTTGGGCCTAAGGGGACAATTCATTCAACAAACATTTAGTAAGCACCTACTATGTGGCACACCCTGTACTCAAGGACCTTACTTCTAATTCTGAAAATAAAAGTCCCATTCGGAGAATGAAACTCACCCTTTTCACTGCTCCTTCCCCAACACGTTTCAGTCTTCTGACTTCTGTTCTCAGGGATTCACAAGAGAGCCAAGGGGAGCAATTTTTCATCTGTCCCATTCGGAAGGTACCAAAGGGACATCGACTGGAGTCCATGCCAGAGGGTGGAGGAGAAACAAAAACATGATCAAGGTAGAGATAGAGGAGGATGTTCATAAGGACCATTACCAGCAGCAGCAGCGCAGCTGGTGGGAGTGGGATTTCTCTCTGGGAGGAACCTCTTGTACTCTCCTGTGATTTCTTTTCCATGTTGCTATCTTCCATGTTTCCCTAAAAGGCAAGAAGTAAACCAAGAAATAGTAGGGTGGTCAGTTTTATATTGTAAAAGCCCTGGGCTTTCGGCTGCTACAGGATATGCAGCATTCAAATAAAAATTACAAGAGTTAGCATTCCCAGAGTACTTTAAGGTTTACAAAGAGCCTGACTTATGTGTGCTCATTTGGCCCTCTCATATTGCTATGGGGGAGGTGTTCTTACTCCCTTCATTTTATAGAAGAAGAAACTGAGGCTATTTACATAATTTGTGTGGGTGGTACTATTATTAGGCCTCTGAAACTGGATTTGAATTTAGGTTCTGACTCCCAAGTTCAGCCCTCTGACCACCTAGCAGCCATGGAAAAAAATAGATCTCAAGTTCACCTAGGAGGCAGAAATGGATCTCAAATTTACCCATGACGCAGGAAACTCATAGAATTCAAAGTCATTTATTCTTCTGTTGTAACCATTAGACCCAGTCATTCTTTTTGTCAGAGGTGCCCCCAGTATAAGAGGGCCAGGTCAAACAAGCTAATAACACATCTCTTCTACTTTCTCAAACTCCCAGGCAGACACTGGGGAAAATATCTCTCCAGAACACATGGTAGGCTGCAGTCAATTCCCTTCCCTAGAAAAACCACCATCTTTGCACAGGTGAATCACAACAGCCTTCATCTGGGCCTTAGACTGGCTGAGAGACCTCTCACTTTTCATTGAACTAGTTGGGAGACATATCACTTCTTCCCCACCTTCTCTTCCTCCTCCAGTCTAGACTCCCTTATTTCTAAATCAAGAAGGTTGTAATCAGTGTTATTTCCTTTTTTTCCTCTCTATTTTTTTATTATTATTTTTTAATTTTATAATTATAAAATTTTTTTGACATTATGTATGCATGAGCAATTTTTTTATAACATTATTCCTTGTATTCATTTTTCCAAATTTTCCCCTCCTTCCCTCTACTCCCTCCCCTAGATGACAGGCAATCCCATACATTTTACATGTGTTACAATATAACCTAGATATAATATATGTGTGTAAATCCAATTTTCTTGTTGTACATTAAGTATTAGATTCCGAAGGTATAAGTAACCTGGGTAGATAGACAGTAGTGCTAACAATTTACATTCACTTCCCAGTGTTCCTTCTCTGGGTGTAGTTGTTGCTGTCCATCATTGATCAACTGGAAGTGAGTTGGATCTTCTCTATGTTGAAGATATCCACTTCCATCAGAATACATCCTCATACAGCATTGAAGTGTACAGAGATCTTCTGGTTCTGCTCATTTCACTCAGCATCAGTTGATGTAAGTCTCTCCAAGCCTCTCAGTATTTCTCCTGTTGGTCATTTCTTACAGAGCAGTAATATTCCATAACCTTCATATACCATAATTTACCCAACCATTCTCCAATTGATGGACATCCATTCATCTTCCAGTTTCTAGCCACTACAAAAAGAGCTGCCACAAACATTTTGGCACATACAGGTCCCTTTCCCCTCTTTAGTATTCCTTTGGGATATAAGCCCAGTAGTAGCACTGCTGGGTCAAAAGGTATGCACAGTTTGATAACTTTTTGGGCATAGTTCCAAATTGCTCTCCAGAATGGCCAGATTCTTTCACAACTCCACCAACAATGTATCAGTGTCCCAGTTTTCCCACATCCCCTCCAACATTTGTCATTATTTGTTCCTGTCATCTTAGCCAATCTGACAGGTATGTAGTGGTATCTCAGTTGTCTTAATTTGCATTTCTCTGATCAGTAGTGATTTAGATTATATACACTCTTTCATGAGTGGCTATAATTTCAATTTCATCATCTGAGAATTGTCTGTTCATATCCTTTGACTATTTATCAATTGGAGAATGGTTTGATTTCTTATAAATTAGGGTCAGTTCTCTATATATTTTGGAAATGAGACCTTTATCAGAACCTTTAACTGTAAAAATATTTTCCCAATTTGTTACTTCCCTTCTAATCTTATTTGCATTAGTATTGTTTGTACAGAAACTTTTTAGTTTGATGTAATCAAAATCTTCTATTTTGTGATTGATAATGATCTCTAGTTCTCCTCTGGTCATAAATTCCTTCCTCCTCCACAGGTCTGAGAGGTAGACTATTCTCTGTTCCTCTAATCTATTTATGATCTCATTCTTTATGCCTAGGTCATGGACCCATTTTGATCTTATCTTGGTATATGGTGTTAAGTGTGGATCCATATCTAATTTCTGCCATCTCTCTATTTTTAATACATATTGTTTTATGAATTATGTTGGGAGAGAAAAATCAGAGCAAAAAAGAAGAACCATGGGAGAGAGAAAAAAACAAAACAAAACAGAAAAAAGAAGTGAACATAGCAAGTATTGGTTTACATTCAGTCTCCTTAATTCTTTTTCTGGATGCAGATGGCATTTTCTGTCCAAAGTCTATTGTGATTTCTTTGGACCCCTGAACTACTGAGAAGAAACAAGCCTTTCATAGTTGATCACATAATCTTGCTGTTATTGTGTAAAATGTATTTCTGATTCTGCTTGTTTAGCAGATTTTGATTTTAGCATCAATTCATGTAAATCTTTCCAGGTCTTTCTATAATCAGTTTGTTCATCATTTTTTATAGAACAATAATATTCCATTAGCTTCATATACCATAAGTTGTTCACTCATTCCCTAACTGATAGGCATTTACTCATTTTCCAATTCTTTGCTGTCACAAAAAGAACTGCTACAAACATTTTTGCACATGTAGGCACTTTTCCCTCCTTTATGATTTCCTTGGGATACAGACCCAGTAATGGCCTGAATCAGTGTTATTTCTAAAGTCCTTTTCTAACTCCCAAAATGTGTCTATGAAGATCTGGCTCACACAGGGACATTACCACATACTCTTGAAACCTGGGATAGCAAATCCACTTCATTGCCTCCTCTTGCGGGATAGAACTGTGCCTGGCAAAGTTATTCTAGCTATTGCATGCTGATATTAGTCCAATTTGTGCCTGTTCCTTACATCTATCTCCTGTTTTCATTAAAGGCTCTAGACTAAACAGAAGGATCTTACATCTGTTTTTCCTCCCTAGGTGCAATGGGTCTGGGTATGCTGAACACCCACACCCACAGTCCTTTCTCACTTTTACCTTGAGTCTGATTAGATTACTTTAACTCCTTCCTCAGGTGGAAATCTTATATTAGTCCTGTTTTTATTTCAACTCCTGCCCTCACTAAAATGAGGTTGGATGTCTTTTTATACCCCAGCAAATCAGATGCCAGAAAAAAAAAATTGGCTCCCAGTGTTCTTTCACATGATCTGCACATAAAAGGACCTATATGTATAAAATTATTGATAGTAGCTCATCTTATAATAACAAAGAACTGGAAACTATGGATAAGCAATTTGTTGTAATGGCAAATAACTGTATTGGAATAGTATTGTGTCATAAGAAATGATGAAATGGATGGTTTCAGAAAAGTATGACCTGATGTAGAGGAAAGTAAGCCAAACCAACCAAACAATCCATATAGTAACATCATACAGAAAAACAATTCTGAAAGTCTTGAAAACACTGTTCAATTCATGATTCCAGAATAGTTATAATAAAGCATGCTTTTTTGACCAAGAGGTGATGGCTCAAAATGTAGAATGACATGTACATTTTAAGATAGAGCTAACTTGGAAATTTGTTTTACTTGACAATACATATTTTTAATAATGGCTGGGGTTTTTTGTTTTGTTTTGTTTTTTTTTAATAGGGAAGTACGGGAAGGCAAGGGAGGCTAAGCATAGGGAAGAAAAAAAAAGTATGTTGTATTTTTTTTTTAATGCAGAGAAGACAGAAAGAATCATAGACAAGTAGGATGGTTTTGGATGCTAAAGACTGAATTTATTTAAAAAAAAAAGACTAAATTTATTATATGCTTAAAAAGAAAAGCAAGCTATAAATAACAGAAGCAACTACCTGGCACACTAGATAAAGTGCTAGATCTAGAGTCAGGAAAACCTGAATTCAGATGTAACCTCAGACACTTTCTAGCTGTGTGACTTTGGATAAATAATAACAACAATAATAGTTAATGTTGTATAGACACTGTTAAGAGCTTTACAAATCACTTAATCTGTCTATCTCCGTTTCCTCCTTTGTGAAATAGGCACAATTGTACCTACCTCTCTGGGACGGTGTGAGATAATATTTGTATAGCCCTTTGCAAACCTTAAAGCCTGATATAAATGCTAGTTATCATTATTATGATATCTGCAGCTTCATTTTATAATCCTCTTTTTCTGTTCTACTATAAATAAGGAAACATCCACCTTATTTTAGCATTTGTTAAATAGGAGAGGAGAGAAGAGGACTTTGTTTACTATTTGTTCAGCTGTTTTTCAGCCACATCATCCTTTCTGGATTCATTCTTGACAAAGATACTGGAATGCTGTCATTTTCTTCTCCAACTCATTTACAGATGAAAGAACTGAGGCAAACAGGGTTAAGTGACTTGCCCAGGTTCACACAGCCAGTAAGAGTCCCGGTGCCCTATGAGCCACCCATCTACTCCTAAAAGGGAGACTGCACTTGGAATCCAAAGATCTCTACAGGAATATCATTTCTTAGCTGAGTTACTAGGACAAGTGTCCGAGTCTCAATTTTCTCACCCACAAAAGGAGGATAATGATATTGTACTCTCTTTAATACATGGAGAGAAGTCTGTGAAACTTTTAAAAGTATAGTCAATGGAAAGACTGATCTGGGAACAGAAGATGTTGGCTCAAATATTTGCCTTTCCATAAACTGCCAGAAGAATCCTATGATCCTTTTTGAGGGGCAGTTAGGTGGTATTAGATGGTATTGAGCCTGGAGTCAGGAAGACTTATCTCCTGGGTTCAAATCCACTTCAGACACATAGTAGCTATGTAATGTTGGACAAGTCACTTAATCCTGTTTGCCTCAGTTTTCTCATCTGTAAAATGAACTATAAAAGGAAATGGCAAACTACTTCAGTGTCTTTGCCAAGAAAATCCCAAATGGGATCACAAAGAGCAGCTTAACTGAAATAACTCAACAATAAAATGATTCTTTTATCCTAAAGAAAGGTTAATAATTACCTTTGTATCCCTAGCAGCTCATATAGTGTCCTGTTTAGAACACCTACTTAATAAATATTTGTGGAAGAGAATTAGTGCCCTGTTATGGATCCTCTTACTAAAGTAGGATTATGTTTTTCCTTCTAGGCAAAATTTTCTATTCCATTATATTAAATAAATCAAGAAGCATTCATGAAACATAAATTCATGTGATCTGTACACATTCTTGGTCATAACATCCAATTTTTCTTAGCACATTCCATTTAAAAGTAATCATTTTAACAATCAATGAGTCAAGTAATCAATCTTCCTTAATCTTATTGTCTTCCCTCTGTGATTATCTCCAATTTATCTTATATCTATCTTATTTGTACCTGTTAGTTCCTTG
Source organism: Sminthopsis crassicaudata (assembly GCF_048593235.1). Classification (NCBI taxonomy): domain Eukaryota; kingdom Metazoa; phylum Chordata; class Mammalia; order Dasyuromorphia; family Dasyuridae; genus Sminthopsis; species Sminthopsis crassicaudata. The sequence goes on along the minus strand of NC_133618.1, from coordinate 137,843,143 downwards.
AGAACTTCCTTTTTCTTTTTAGGGGAAGAAATGCTTTTTTTTCCCCAGGGCTTGGTATAGTAAGAAATATAATAGTGAATCAAAAAACATCCCACTGATAGCATGAGTCTTTGCTGTTGTTTTTCAGTCATGTGCTTCATGACCTCATTTGGGCTTTTCTTGGCAAAGATATTGGAGTGGTTTGCCTTTTCCTTCTCCATTTTACAGATTAGGAAACAAAGTCAAACAGGGTTAAGTGACTTGCTCAGGGACACACAGCTAGTAAATGTCTAAGATTTGAACTTAGGGAGATGAATTTTCCTGACTCCAGACCCAGCACTCTATTCATTCCATAGAAAGCTACATTTTCTATGGTTATCCACATTTTCCTAACTGTATTTCATTTGGTTCAGCTTTATTCTGGGTTTGTTTGTTTGTATGTTTTTAAAGTGGGCTGTGTAGTTTGGCTTAGGAAATCTGGGATGAGGATAGAAGGCAGCACCTGTCCAGGGTAACACTCTCTATCTGCTTTCTGATTCCACAGACCAAGTCCCTGATCTCCCTATTTAACAACTTCTGTCCCATCAACCTAACTAACCAAAGGAGCTGAGAGCACAGGGGATGATGACCAGACTCTCTTAGCCCACTCAATCAGGATGCTCCTCACCTACAGGCAGGAGGAAACACCTCCTAAACCCAATTCACCTTTCGATGGGGAAGTCCTCCTGTTGAAACTGGATAGATGGGGTCATACTGGTCACCCTTGGCTAAAAGGCTTGAGAAACCTCTTGGAACCTTCCCAGGGTGATTCAAAATTTTCCTTTGGTGTGTTCAAGGAAGAAAAGTGAAAAGAAAAGGGTGAGATACTATATATCTTGCAATTCTGCCATGCTGGAGTAGCTGGACAGCTCTCTGAACTCCCACCCATCAGAAGATTAAGCATTTTACAAATTGTACTTTAAATAAATGGTTTAAACTTGTAAAACAAAAAATTATGTCTGCAATGTTTTAATCTCTTCACAGTCAGCCATCTATCTGGAATTGGGTTTTTTTTTCCCCATCCTCTTTTTGCTAAATGGAAAACTTAATGATCTTCACCATGTAACATATCCCCCAAAACACATTTGGGTTCTTCCCTATAGTACTGAACAAAAAAAAGAAAGGCCACAAGAAATCTTTAAGGTGCATATCCTATATAATGTTGTATTTATGTACTCATTAAACTAAATTTAAATTAAAATTAAGCTAAAAGAAAAAAGAAAAAGCCAGGAAGTTAAAAAAAAATCTTCTTCATGATTTACTACCTCTCTAGGACTAGCCTATATCGAGATGCATTTAAAAATTTAGTGAGACAACCCACAATGCTGTGACTCATGAGCATCTCCAAAGATGGCCATCTTTGTATCTGGGACTTACCATTCCAGTAGCCTAGGCCAGGAAGGTTTTAAATTCTTTTTCCTCAGGTAGAGTCAGTTTCCCTTTATAATTGTAGATTCTTCTTTGCCAGCACAGTGTCTTCTTTCATATGGCATCTGCCCAGCACTCTGAATACAACTGGGACTCAATGAATGTTGTCAGAGGAATCAAGAAGACCCTTGAGTTTCTCCAAGGCCTTAAAGCCAAGACAACAGTGCTGATGGGGAAGGAATGAAGCAGTGAACTGACTCTTTAGAACAGGTTTTTAAAAATTTAAATGACTCATGAAATTCAAATGCAGCTTTCCCGAACTAAGGGAGAAAAAGCTTGAGATTTCCCCAACCCTTATTAGAAAGTGGTGTCACTTGAAACTTGGGAAAAAAAGCCAAACACCTGGGGGGATTGGGTTTTTTGTGGGTTGGCTCACTAAATTTTTAAATGCATCTCATTGATATAGGCCAGCCCTAGAGAGGTAATAAATCATGAAGGAGATTTTTAAAATTTCATGTTTTTTTCTTTTAGTTTAATTTTTTTATTTTCAATTTCAAATTCTTTCCTTCACTCTACCCCTTCCCCAATAAGTTGGCAAGAGATACCCTACCCATATCTAAAGCTATACAAACCACCCCAGCATCATATTTCCACATTAGCCATATTGCAAAAGAGAAATAAAGAATTTTTAAAAATAGATTTCAATCTGCAAACAGCTCTAATGAAAGAAATACTTACCAGAGAAAAAAGTCAGTAGGACTCTTGGAGTTATTGACTCTGAAAGCTAAGTTTTAGATTAAAGACCATAGACTGTAGAATTGGAGGGGAGAAAAATCTGCTTTATACACATTAAAAAGGATCCTTAATGTTCATTCATGAAGCAGAATACAAGTATTTAGGGGAGAAATTAAATAATAATTTATATTAAAATATAAGGGGAAGTCATCTAATGTGCGGGTAAGAAGGGGAAGTGTGGAGAAAAGGTGTATTATTAAGAATTCCAAAAACAATTATATGTTTTAACTGTAAGCTATCTCCACCTCAAAAAAATGAAAGCTTCTTGATGACACCTAATATTTTATTTTTGGTCTTTTATCACTAGCTAGATGGCACGATGTGAATAGAGCATTTAAAGCCTTGAGTGAGGAAAACCCAAGTTCAAATCCAGCCTCAAGACACTTACTAGCTATAAGACTCTGGGCAAGTCACTTACCATAGTGCATAATAATAGCTAACATTTCTTCACTTGCCAGGCATAGTACTAAATTCTTTATTATTATCTCAATTGATCCTTACAACAACCCGATAAGGTAAGGACTATTATTGTCCCCATTTTACAAAACTGAGGAAAACATCACCTTTTGAGATAAGTGTTATTGTTGTCCTTATTTTACAGCTAGGAAAACTAAGGCAAACCTCACAAGGTTGTTGTAAGAATCAAATAAGATAATAATAACAGCACTGTGCCTGGCACATAAAGAAATATTAGCTATTATTATGAGCTATTTATTAGCTGGTTAACTTAGGGGTACATAATAGATACTTAGTAAATGACAACTGACAGTTATATAAGCATCAAAAAACGACATGCTGAGTTAATATTGTTGTTTATAACTGATAAAAAAAAACTTTAAGGAAGCTCTGGGTTTGGAATGCTCCAAGCATTATCTGACAATGTTTGCTTAACTGTTCTGGTTGTTTTTATTTTTCTTTGCTACAAGGGAAAGCTCATAATGAAGGGCAAGAAGTAATTTTTTTAAAAAATGATTTTAAAATATACCAAAACTTTCAAAGAATGAATTTTACTGTGCTCACCATGTTACAATTTTATTTTAAATGTTCTGGAATATTCTGGGTGAAAAATATAGGGAGAGGTGATTGTTAAAATGAATGAATGAAAAGAAAAAAAGCATTTATTACTTACTTGTCAAGTGCAGGGAATACAAATAGAAAAGCCAGTTCCTGGCCACAAAGAATTCACTTCCTAACTGAAAAAAACCACATATAGAATAGGAAGGTTCACCATCTTCCTGAAGAGATTAAGATCACTAAATCCTATTTAAAAATAAAGCCTCTGAATGAGAATATTTGAGAAAAGACACCCAAGCAAATCTAACTCTAAGCCATTTAATGGAAACTGTCATTTAACCTATATTTAGTCTCCCTTCCGTACTCTGCAAACCAAACAGTCCCATCTCTCAGCAGAGCACCCAGCTTAATGCCTGGTAAATAGTAGGCATTTAATGTTTGTTTGACTGTTTCAGTTCCTCACACCACACAACTCTCCTCCAAACTCCACCGCTCTGCTCTAGTCATCCTCCAAGTCTGGGATGAACTCCCTTCCTTATTTCCTTCCCTCAGCTGGGGCAATGCCTGAGACCTTTCCCGATTCAGCCCTCAAAGGCTGGTGCCTTTCCCCCCAAACTACTTAGTACTAAACAATAGTTTTATACTATTTTTAGTTTTATTTATGTATACTATATGTATGTATACTATATTTATACTGTTATACTATATTTATGTAAACTATTTTGAGTTTATTTTGTAGTTTTATACTATTTTTATTTTATTTATTTATACTATATGTATGCATACTATATTTATACTGTTATACTACATTTATTTATTTATACTATTTCGAGTTTATTTTATAGTTTATTTTTTTTTAATTTATTTTTAACCTGAGGCTGGGGTTAAGTGACTTGCCCAGGGTCACACAGCTAGGCAGGGTTAAGTGTCTGAGATCAGATTTGAACTCGGGTCCTCCTGAATTCAGGGCTGGTGCTCTATCCACTACGCCACCTAGCTGCCCCTCATTTTATAGTTTTAGACTATTTTTAGTTTTATTTATTTATACTATATGTATGTATACTATATTTATACTGTTATACTATATTTATTTATTTAAACTATTTCGAGTTTATCTTATAGTTTTATGCTATTTTTAGTTTTATTTATTTATACTATATGTATGTATACTATATTTATACTGTTATACTATATTTATTTATACTATTTCGAGTTTATTTTATACTATTTTACTATATTTTGGAATTTATATTTGCATTTATAATAGCATTATACCAATTGGTATACTAAGTTATATACATATGTATATGTGAATAATTGCCTGGCACATATATAAATATAAGCTATTATTGGCTATCACTAACTGATTACAAAAGGTACTTAATAAATGCTCATTGATTAAAATATATTAGCAAAAACCATGTTAAGATAAAATTGATATATCACAGTAGTAAAAATAAATATACAATTATATTTATATGTGCTTGTTTCTCCCCATGAGAGCGCGAGCTCCCTCGGGGCAGTGCGGGACTGTATTATGTCTTTGTATCGCCTGCACCCAGCCTGCGCCTGACACATCGCACAAGTGCAAGAAAAATGACAGGTTGATGGACTGAAATTGACTCCTTTCCCTCCCTTCCTCTCTCCCTCTCCCCTTCCTTCCCCGCCCTATTCCTCTCCGGCAGCATCCCACCCCACCCCCGCCCCGGCTCCTCACCTGTCATTTCGGATTAAAGCCTTTTCACCTCGTGGGTACCAAGTATCGGCAGGGACTGAGCGTCTCCCAGCCCCACGGCAGCATCACCAAAGCTGTTAGCCTTGGCCCGGAGCTCCTCCCCAGGAAGCTGAAGCTCCAGCGGACGAAGGCGGAGCGCCAGGCGCGCGCTCTCTGCAAAGCAAGCGGGTCGGGCGCATCCCAGCGCAGCGCCAGCAGAAAGGTTCCAGGTGCCGGGCTCCAGCAGCAAAGTGCGGCTCCTGCGGCTGCTACTTCTGCCGCTGCTGGCCTGGTCCTGCGGTCGCTGACGCTGCAGCCACGAGTTGCGCTGGAGCACCAACCCCGAGCCGCCTACTCGGAGTCTCCGCCTCTCCACCAAAATTCAACCTTTACGGATTTTAACGATCTGGCCTTTGGGCTGCGGAGGCAGCCCGGAGCTCTTAGAGTTCTAGTCTCCCTCAACCTTCCGGAAACCCCCTGGCTTCCGGGATACTCGCACCTTCCCAGATTACCCGGAAACCCCTTTCCATGTGACGTAATTTTTAGCTAGTACTGAAAACGCGAGGTCCCTCTACCGTCCCAAACTGGTAGGCCGCCTAAAAACCAGCTGTCTTAAGTCCTAAATTTTAGTAGGGGATTTGGGGAATAAAGTCTGATCTACAATTCTGCTTTAGTGGTCTTGTGGTATGAAATGAAAAAGAAAGAGTTGTGAACAAGGCCAGAACTTGACCCCATTTCTATTCTGATTGAAGTGCAACAAAGTTGCTTTCATCTTAAACTTGTTCCTTGTTCCTTCAGTCTTTTGTGGTTTACCGAAAACGGTCTCCCTCCTGATAACGTGGCAATCCCGGCCATTCTTTCCTGCAGGGGTTGCATTTTTAGCTTTACCCATTCTTCTCTTACTGATAATGTTGCTTGTCCTTCACTCTATAAGATGGCCATGACATCAAAGAGGTAATACCGAGACATTCAAGTGAGTTGGATTTAAATAGGAGGTGGGGCTGAGGGGGCACTGTGCAAAGTCACCAGCTTCATATTCTCCTTTGGAGCCATTTGGGAAAATTAGAGATGGCCTGGGCTGCAGTGAGAGCTCTTGGACTCTTAAATCTAAGGTCTTTTAACGGGTCTCAGTTTGACTGAGCAAGGCCCAATAGTGATTAAGGCTAGGTAAGAAATGAGACCGAAAATGGTCTGTTTTACTAATTTATTAAAAAAAAAAAAAAAAAAAAGATCAATCTGGGAGTTAAAGTCCCTTAGGATTTCTGGTCAAAACATAAAACAATTGCTATTTACATTCATTCTGAACCAATCAGGGCCCAAACAATGAATGACCAAGTGAGGCTTTGGCAGGGACTCATAGTTGGTCCATCTATGAGAGCCAGAGTGATTTGAAATTTAGTCATTGTCCCTAAGAAATCTGACCTTTAAATTCCAAGATGTGAATGTGAGGTTTCAGAGATCAAAATTTACATTCCTTTGGAGAGAGCACTAGTAGGTAAAGAAAGGAATAGGAAGGAAGGAAGGAAGGAAGGAAGGAAGGAAGGAAGGAAGGAAGGAAGGAAGGAAGGAAGGAAGGAAGGAAGGAAGGAAGGAAGGAAGGAAGGAAGGAAGGAAGGAAGGAAGGAAGGAAGGAAGGAAGGAAGGAAGGAAGGAAGGAAGGAAAGAAGGAAGGGAGGGAGGGAGGGAGGGAGTGAAGGAAGGAAGGGAGGAAGGAAAGAAGGAAGGAAGGGAGGGAGGGAGGGAGGAAGGAAGGAAGGGAGGGAGGGAGGGAGGGAGGGAGGGAGGGAAGGAAGGAAGGAAGGAAGGAGGGAGGGAGGGAAGGAAGGGAGGGAGGGAGGGAGGGAAAGAAGGAAGGAAGGAAGGAAGGAAGGAAGGAAGGAAGGAAGGAAGGAAGGAAGGAAGGAAGGAAGGAAGGAAGGAAGGAAGGAAGGAAAGAAGGAAGGAAGGAAGGAAGGAAGGAAGGAAGGAAGGAAGGAAGGAAGGAAGGAAGGAAGGAAGGAAGGAGGGAGGGAGGGAGGGAGGGAAAGAAGGAAGGAAGGAAGGAAGGAAGGAAGGAAGGAAGGAAGGAAGGAAGGAAGGAAGGAAAAGGGAAAGAGGGAAAGAAGGAGGGAAGAAGGAAAAAAGAAAGGAGGGAGAGAAGAAGAAAGGAAGGAAGGCAAGGAAAGGAGGAAGGAAGGAAGGAAAGGAGGGAAGGAGGGAGAAAAGAGGAAGGAAGGACTGGAGGAAAGAAGAATAAAAAGGAGGAAAAGAGAGAGAGGAAGGGAATTGTGTTGCCCAACTGGCCAGTTCCAGTTGGGTCTCCAGTGGGCATCTCCTACTATCACTCAGAGATGTTTTTTTTTTTTTGTTGTTGTTGTTCTTTAAGAGGATCATGACATCAAGAAATATACAAGTAAATTGGATTTAAGTGAGGGAAGCTCACCTGTCTCACTTTCTTCTCCACTGCCATACAGGTTCTATGGCAAAGAATAGATCAGAATGACTAGAGATGGCCCTCTCACTGATAATGAGGAAAAAAATAAAAATATTCTTCCCCTATTGCTATTTCCAGACTCTATCACTTTTCTTTCAGTCACCGATTTTCCTTTGCAGTTGATTTGATTTATATTAGTTCATTTGATTTATATTTAGCCTCCAATTGAGAGTCTTATAGCCATTACCGAGGACAATCTCCTTTTCTCTTCAATTACTTTTCTTCTCTTCAACGCCTTCCTTCTTAGGAAGGAACTGTTATGTACATATTAATATTACCTCAAATGAGTTAACTTCATTTTCCATGACATACTCCACTGTACTTCAGAAGCTACACCAAGAAATTTGACCTTACCATGACCAAGTGACCCATTCCATGTTTGTGAACTCTGAAATTACTTTAGGTGATCATACTCTTTTATTTTTCTATCATTTCCTCTATTTTACAACACCACAGCCTATTTTTTCTTACTCTTTAATCCTTCTATGCTGCAGTTCTTTACCAGGGATTATGTTAACATAGGCTACATTGTCCTCTCTTTCCCATCTTGACATCTTTGGTGAAACAATTCAATTGAACTTGTCCTCTTCTCTTTAATTCCTTATCCCCTTATCTGATTATTGATCATGTCTTACATACCTGACTTTAGATTACCCCCATTATCCACTGCCTTCATTCCTGTTCATATGATGTTAAATGGATTCAATTATTATCTCTAAGTAGATGATTCAGATTTGTTTGTCTAGTCCTGTCCTCCTAATTTGTAGTCTAAAAATATCTCAAAACCATCATGCTAGCTGGGTCCATTACAAATTTGTTTAATTTAATCTCGACTGGGACAGCTAGGTGCAGTGGAAAGAGCATGGAAAGAGCATGGCTTGGAATCAGGAAGATTTATCTGATCTCAGATACTAGCTGTGTGAACCTGGGCAAGTCACTTAATCCTGTTTGCCTCAGCTCCTCATATGGAAAAGAAAACGACAAAGCACTCCGGTATTTTTGCCCAGAAAATCTCAAAATGAGATCGTGAAAAGACTGAAATGACTGAATAACAACAAATTCAATTCACTCTCACATTGGCTTTTCCAAACCTTTTCATTCCTGCTTAAATCCTCCACGACTCCTTCTTCTCTCACCCTCTCAATTGACAACCTTGTTTCATATTTCATTAATGAAATTGAGATCAATGACTATTTATTCCCTCTTCTTTCTTCTTTATCTCATGTCATTCAGTCCTCTCCAACTACTTCCTCTTTCACTTATCTGTCTCACATGAAAAGGCTTTTTTTCTACATGCAAGAGTGAGCTCATTTCATTTTATCTTCTCTAGTAGATTTCCCTCTCTAATAACTTCATCTTGCCACTCATCTGCAACCTCTCTGTATCTACTTACTGCTTCCCTAATGTTCATCCCTGCTACCTGAAATCCTATATCTCTCCTCTTTTCTGGATAAACTCCTTGAGATAGATTTCTCCTTCTCACTTCCTTTCTTTTCTCTCTTTTAAACTCTCTTTAATTTGGCTTCTGATCTCATCATTCAACTGAAATTGCTCTGGCCAAAGTTATCAATGATGCCTCAATCATTAAATTTAATGAGCTTTCCTCAAACCTCATTCTTCTCAAGCTCTTCAGTGTTTCCATAGATCTCCCTCCTCTCTGAATACTCTTTTTCTCTAGGTTTTTGACTCTGCTGTCTCCTGGTTCTCTTCCTACCTGTGTTATTGCTCTTTCTCCATCTGTTTTTCAGCCTTCTCTTTTTTCTGTATATTCTTTCATTCCACAATGTCATCAATTTCTATTGATTTAATTATCATCTCTAAGAAGATAATTCTCAGATTTGTTTAAATAGCCTTATTCTCCTGGCCTGTAGTTTCAAATCTCTACCTGCCTAATGAAATCTTAAACAGCTATCACTCAGATAGAGGTTCTCAGCATCTCAGACCCAGACTATTGCAGTAACCTTCTGGTTGGTCTTCTTATCTCAAGTGTTTTCTCATTCCAGGCCATCACACCTATTCAGCTTTGATGTTTTCATCAGGAATGCTTCTAAGTCCTCTATTTTAGTAAAGATTGATTTCCTTCCCATGTAATATTTATACTCATTTTTGTTGGTCAAGTTATTATTGGCTGTAAGCCTATATTCTTGGTCTTCTGGAATATCTTATTTCAAGTTCTCAGCTAGCTCCTTTATCATGGTAGCTGCTAAATTGTGTATAATTCTAACTATGACTCCTTGACACTTGAATTCCTTCTTTCTGGCTGCTTGCAGTATTTTTAGTTTGACCTGGGAGCTATATAAATTCTGGAAATGATGTTCCTAGGAATTTTCATTTGGGGATTTCTTTCAGGAGGTAACAAGTGGATTGTTTCTATATCTACTTTGCTTCCTGGAGCTAAGAGATTATGGCAATTTTATTTTTTTATATAGTTTTTATTTATCAGATATATGCATAGGTAATTTTACAACACTGACAATTGCCAAACCTTTTGTTCTAATTTTTCCCCTCCTTCCCCTCCTAAAACCTAAGTGAAGAGTCCAAGTAATTTAACCAAAATACTGACTTGTAAGTCAGCAATGAAGGTACACTCCTTCCTAGGACACATCAGAAAGAAGGCATTATCAGGTTGACCAATACATGTTAAATATGTTAAAGTAAAAATTAAATACAATATATGTATACATGTCCAAACAGTTGTTTTGCTGTACAAAAAAGAATCAGACTTTGAAATAGTGTACAATTAGCCTGTGAAGGACAAAAATAGAGGGATGGGGAATACTATATAGTGGTTCATAATCATCTCCCAGAGTTTTTTGCTGGGTGTAGCTGGTTTAGTTCATTACCGCTCTATTGGAACTAATTTGGCTCATCTCATTGTTGGAGAGGGCCACGTCCATCAGAATACATCATCATATAGTATTGTTGTTGAAATATACAATGATCTCCTGGTCCTGCTCATTTCACTCAGCATCAGTTCATGAAGGTCTCTCCAGGCCTTTCTGAAATCATCCTGCTGATTGCTTACAGAACAATAATATTCCATAACATTCATATACCACAATTTATTCAGCCATTCTCCAATTGATGGGCATCCACTTAGTTTCCAGTTTCTGGCCACTACAAAGAGGGCTTTGGCAATTTTCTTTTAAGATTTCTAAGATTCTTTTTTTAGGTCTTGACATTTATAGTTTAATGATTCCTAATTTTTTTCTTCTCATTCTATTTTCCTAGTCAGTTATTTTTGTTATGAGATACCTTACATTTTTTTTTGAATTTTTTCCAGTCTTTTCACTTTAACATTCCTTGTTGCCACACAACATCATGGTTTTGATTTGAGCTAATCTAATTTTGGGGGAGTTCTTTGCTTGGACAAAGTTTTGTGTGTCTTGTTTTAAACTGTTATTTCCCCTGCTAATTCTTTCTTATATAGTTCTCACTTCTTATCCAATTTTTTTCCTTGAATGCTCTCATTCCATATATAAAAAAATTTTTGCTTTTGTTCTTGTTGCTTCGTCTCTTCTGTGAATTCTAGTTGTGTTTGTGTCCAAACTGTGTTTTTCTCTGAGGCACTGCTTGTAAACATATTAGTGATATTTCTGTGATTGTATCTTTGATGAGGTCCAAATGATGAGGTTAGTAATAATGAAGAAGTGCGAGAATTGGAGTGGGGAATCCCCTCTGGTCAGTGCAGGTGCAATACAAAAGAATTCGCAAACCCAAAATCTGTATGGCAAAAAAGGGAGTTTTATTGTTCACTAAGAAGGAAGCTTTTTAGTGGGCACAACTCCTCATTAGGAATTTGGCAAAGGTGGGCTAATAGACCCCTGGTTATATGGGTAAATGTTGGCCTGGGGCAATGAATAAGAAATTTAAAATTTCATATCAGAATTATAAGCTCACTGAAATCTAACAGGCCTGAGCTTCCAAATTATGGGAACTTGACCGTTCCATGAACTCTGTATATTTTTGACACTAGATACTAAGAACTAGCCATTCCTAGAGATGTTTATGCTCCAGAGAGGAGTGTCTCCCTCCCTGAGCATAGGCAATTAATAAAGAACTGTCAAGATGCAGACGATATGGAACGAGTCAACTAGTGAAGCCCTCCCGTACCCCGCACCTGCACAGATGTATGTGCCAAACCCTTATATAATTTTTTGGCAAAAAGCCTTCTTTGTCTAAAGACATATAAAAAGTCAGCGTCCCATACTATGACAGAGCCTCGCCCGTGAAGGGACGCCTTGTGCGGGAAAATCTTTACACAACTCAAGTTGAGAAGGCTGAAAAAGAGGGGCTCCCAGCCATTTGAAGTTCTTGCGGGTTCCCTTGAGTTGGTGATGTATTCTCTTCCTCTATCTGTTATAATTGTCATGTTGTTAATTGTTCTTATTTCTATTTGTTTTGTTGTGTAAATCTAAATTGTCTGTACCTTGTCTTATTTGATTAAAACTTTTTACTTTTACTTTTTAACTGAGCTTGAGAGCATCATTTACAGGAGCGAATCCGAACTTTTCTTTAAAATCATAATACAGGCTGGGAGCTGTCTGGGCTAATCAATAACCATCAATCAGAGATCTCCAATTGAATAAAATCTCTTAACTGGGAGTTTGAAGGCTTTTCCCAGGGTCTGGGAACTCCCTAAAGGGGATCCAGGCCATTCCCAAAATGTTTCAATGGAGGGTGATTGACCAAGATCTCTGATTGAATGAAACCACTTAACTTGGGAAAGGCTTGTCTTGGAAAGGTATGCCTTTCCTAGGGTTTGAGAGTCTCCCCAAAGGGGACGCAGTTTACATATGGGTCTCCTCATTGAGGTTACATCATATTTTCCAAAAAAAATCTCAGTTCACATCACTATGTCCAGCTGTGGCTGATGAAGCCAAGGTGAGTTTGGAATTCTCTGCCACAGATCAGGCACAAATAGTCCCTATGAACATTTGGGGTGGACTCTAACTTTGCCCATCTCATCTTTCTTCTGAGCTAATTCTGTTTTGCTCTCAGAGCACAGCAGCTTCTCTGATAAGGGCATGCCATGCTAGGTGGTCCTGTGCCAGCATCTCCCAAGTCATACTATCAATTCTAAAGTTTCCTGAGACCTTGAGGTGTGCTTATATCACTTTTTTCTGACCCCCTTGCCCTGAGTTTTCCATAAATTAATCTTTCTGGATTACATTTGGCATTTGAACAATGTGGTCAGCCAGTGGAGTTGTGCTCTCTGTAGTAGAGTTGTAATGCTTGGCAGTTTAGTTCAAGAAAAGACCTCAGTGATTGCTATCTTATTCTGCCAAATCATCTTCAGAATCCTCCAAAGATAATTTGAAATGGAAGTGATTCAGTTTCCTGACGTGACCTGGTACACTATCCTGGTTTCACAGGCACACAACAATGAGGTCAGAATGGCTCTGTAGAACTTCAGTTTGGTAGTCTTCTCTTCCACATTTTTCTTCAGGGGCCTACCAAACACTGAGCTAGCTTTGGCAATGTGTGTCACCCTCATTATCCACATAAATATCCCTGGAAAGTATATTGCCAAGAAAGGTAAGTAAAGTTATCCACAGCATTCAAAACTTTGCCTTTTGTGTAACAGATGGTTCTACACACAGATAGTGTGGGGCTGGCTGATGGAACAATGTGTTTTCTTGGTGTTGGTAGGCCCAAATTAGCACAAATTAGCCAAGAATCAATACATATGTTGCTGCATCTCAGATTTTGAGGCTTCATGAGTGCACAATTTTCAAAATAATAATACTACACCCCCTCCACTTTAGTTTTGGCTTGTAGCTGTTTCAAGTCAAAGAATTTACCATCAGTGCAGTAGCTGGGAGTAAGCACACAACCTTGCTTCACTCCCTTGGTGTTCTCCATTCCTGAAATAAACCTATTATACTATTGCACTCCTCTGGGAAACCAAATTTTGCCACAATTTTCCATAAGCCCTCACAATTGACAGGATCAAGACCTACATATGTTGCAAACAGACCTCTGTTTTGCTCCTGGCATTTCTCCCGGAATTGTAAGGTGGCAAACACTATATTGACTGTGCCTTGGCCCCTTCTGGAGTCATACTGGCTCTCAGATAATCTCCTTCCAGGTATAGGATCAGTCTTTTAAGGAGTACTCTGGCAAGCATGTTGCCAGCAATGACTAAGAGACCCATTTTCTCCCTCTCTGCACTCTACCCTCTCCCTAATAAATGTCACAAAACAATCTATTCTTTTTACCTTTATAAAAATGAACAATGGAGACATCCTTGAACTTCTGGGGCAGAACCTCCTCTTGCCATATAACCTTGAAAATTTCAGTAAGCTTTTGTATGAGCAATGCCCTCCCCCCTACAGATGATGAATGGAATCAAGTTTTCAGAATTTTTTTTTTTTTTTACAATTTTTAGTCTTGACCACAGGGTAGAATCCCCACCCACCATGACAATCAGGCCAACGTTGGGTAAGCAAATAATTTTTAGGACACATTTTCTAGCCCCTTCCTCACACATGGAGATGAGCAGTGTGACCTTTAAAAGATTGCTTACTTATAGACACCCAGGGGAGTGCCAAATTACACTGCTGCTTCCAGTGAGATGACCCTATGCTCCAGACTACCTGCATGCAGGGTAGTGATTAGTTCCCAACGCATCCATCCCTGCTACCTTTTCACTTGCCCATCACCACAGGACTTTGAGGTAGAAATGGTAAAACGGTATAGTGATGTATTTTAATTCATGCATAAGTTGGATTTTAAATGTTTCTTGTAAACAACATATTGTTGAATTCTATTTTCAAATACATTATCTTTTAAAGGTGAGTTCATCCCATTGACATTCACAATAATCATCACTGTGTTTTTCTCCATTTTTTTTTATTGTAGTTTTTATTTTGTTTTGGCTTTTTTTGTTCTTCCTCTTTATAAAGAGAAATGTGCTCAGCTCTTGTAGTCTTGATTTGGTGCAACCTGCTTTTTCTCCTTTCTCCTCTTTTTCTGATCCAGCACTCAAATGCAGACTTCTATTCTTTTATTTTAAACTCTTTTTTGAGGTATACTCTCCTTAGTCAAATGACTGTTTTGTTTAGGCCTAAACCCCCAGTTAGAGCAGGATAGAGCACTGGGCCTGGAGTCAAGAAGACTTACATTCAAATCTAATGATTTGACATATTATCCATGACCTTGGTTAAATCACTTTGCGTCAGTTTCCTCACAGGCAAAATGAGTTGTTGAGAAAAACGGTAAACCAAACCATTAAACTAACTTTGCCAAGAAAACTTCAAATAGGGTCATGTACTGTTGAACACAACTGAAACAACTAAACAAAAAATCCCTCCTTTAATCTATTCTTTAACTCCTCCCACACCTAGTTTTCTGGGCTGAGTGAAATGTATCTCCATTCTCAATTATATGATTTTTCCCTCTTTTAACCAGTTCACATTACAGGGAAATTCAAGTATCACCTGATCCCCCTACTCTTGCTTCCTAGTGGTATGGTATTCTTATCCACTCCAATTATATAAGCTTATTTTCCTTATCTTCTCTCACTGTATTCCTTTTTCCTTCTCTTTCCCTTCTTTTCAACTCATAAAAATGTAACAAAACCACCCTCAAGCTCTCCATTAGCTTGTTTCTATGACTTTTTATAAGAGTTCTGGGAAGGACACAAGTATCTTCCTGTATTAGAATATAGCTCCTACCTTCCTAGTCTCTTATGATTGTTCACTCATGTTTTTCCTTTATCTCTTGATTCTTGTTTGTATTTCCTCCTCAACAGAAAGGCAGTAGATTTAGGACAGAACATTGCAAATATTGTCAAATAATATCATTTTGTAAAGTTTTGTTCTTAATCAGACCAGCCTCAGGTTGGTTCCAGGGTTCAGGCATAGAAATGGCATGAAATGAGACACTTGTAGACTATCCAACACTTTTTTAAAAAGCAGTTTATTTAACAATAGTTTAGAAATGATACTCAATTAAGATACAGCACTGGTTCAGGTAGACACAGCTCCCCTTCCATACAGAAATGCCTTGTCAGAAGTATGTTGGCTTGAACAATGGGAGATCCACCAAGTCTAAGAGGCACCAACTCTTTGGGGAATGGCATTTTTGTACCTTAGGTGACTGAAAAGTCATGTCAAAAACCATCCTTTAGACCAATAAAGTCCAGTCTTAAGGGGCAGATTTTAGATATTACTCCTTCTAATGAATGACGACTCCACTGATTTCCCTAAGAGTTCTTCTCCACTATGTTTAATACCTTATGTATGCATGTGCAGAGCTATCTATTAATGTTCTGAAGGACAACCTCTCCTTGTGAAACAAAATTACCAATTTTACTTGTAGGTCATCCTTTAGTTTAGTTACTTGACTCATTTCCATTTTTTTTTTCTTATCCATAACTTAAGTTTTCCAGAAGTATCGTATATTTTTATTAATAAAATTTCCACCTTGTTCATTAATAAGCTGGCTCAAACTTCCACCTCATTTCTATAAGTATTATTTATGAAATAACCTAGAAAAACCTCCTTTCCTAACTTATCAATCAAGTACTGAGTAACTACTATGTCCCAAACATAGTAGTGATATTGATCTTTATATTAAATCCCTTAATCTATGATTGAATAACTATCCAAGTTATTGAAAGAATAATGAAGACAACATTAAAAGTAATCCTTATGCAAAAGAGGTAGCTGCATTCCCCATTTCAACTACGATAACCATAGAAGTTCTTGTAATTACAAAATGTAAATAAGTGTTAAGGAATTTTTCTACTATTCCATACACTGCAATTACACAGATGAATCTAAGCCCTGTGAACCCTCAAGGAAATAGGAACCTCTTTGATTGAATCTGGAAGAAAATAACGACTGGTTAACCAAAATAGCTAGTCAGTCTTTGAGGGGAGCCTTAAGTAGCTAAGGGAAACTTAATAGTTTGGCAGTTAAAAATTGGAGCTAGAGGTGAAGGGAGAATTAGAACTCAAGGATGGACTATATCACGAAAAGGGAAAAGAATGGTGATAGAAGGGATGGAGAGAAAAAGATCTTTTTTTGCCTCACTCTTCCTACTCTCCCCAACAGCTAAATTATTGGAGCTATCATACAGCAGAAGACAATGTATCAGCCTAAAGCTAAAGACAGACATGGATATGAAGGGACAATCATTTGAGGAAAAGGGTAGTTTCAAGATGTCTGACCATATACCAGAGAATAGTGATGGCTATGGACACAGGAAAAGACTTGTAGAACCAGAAATTGATATGTATGTATCCTACATGTGTTTCACACTTTGACTATATAATCAAGTTGGAAACTGCTTTTTCCAAGGACACTGTCCGTATCTGTGGCACAGTATGCCTTAAGCTTCTGAAATCATTATTTTGAACCAACAGCTAATTTTTCATCTTAGTAAATGCTTTTGCAAAAAGCTAATTATTAAATCTACTGCCTAACTGTTAAATGGAAGTAAAATAGTGGGGATTCATGAGCTATAGTAGTAGTAACAGCCACTTATAAAATTACTAAGAGAAGCCAAGCCATTCTCTAGAGACTGAGCTCATAAAAGGAGCACTGTGTTAGAAGAGTTGACAGAAGGGATATTATATACATACAATTATATAGAAATGAGAAAATCAAAGCCATTGTTACCTCAAAACGGGAATATAACAGGTCACTTTGCTTGTAGATACACCATTCACCCGAATTAATGATTACAGTCTCTCAACAACCTTTCTATTTCTCTTCAAGTTACATATGATCTCTTAAAGAAGGTAGTTGTGGTAATTCTTTTGCTTTTCTCTCTCTTCAATGATGATAAGTCAATCTCTCCAGAATATACTCAAAATTCCCTTTATAATGTCTCTTTACAAAATAAACTAAAACAGTTCTGACAAGGAAAAACTTCCTCACTTTTTAACTTTTTCCACAGTTTATTTCATAGATCCTCATGGATCAAATATAAAAACACTTTTTCTGACTTCAAAGGGAGAAGGCAGTAAAAGTCAACAAGCATTATCAAGTGCTTACTATTTGCTAAACTCTGTATTAAGTGTTAAGGATGCCAAAAAAAAAAAAAAGAAAAAAGAAAAAAGAAAAAAGAAAAAAGAAAAGCATGTTCCAAAATTGGCAGTCCAAATTTCCTTTTCTACAACATTCCATTTGGCCCTTTTCATTCTTTCTCTTAAATATTCTCAACTTAACCAACACCAAATAAGAGAAGCATTTCAATATATTCCCCATTCCCTCAGCCCAAAATTCTTTTTAAAATTATATTTATATATGTATATATATACATATATATAAATAATATAAATAAAATCCTTGTATCAAATAAGCAAACAAATCTTCACATTGGCCATGCCTGAGAATAGGTCTCATTCTGCACCTTAAGTTGACCTCTGTCAGGAGATAGGCAACGTGTTTCATCACTGGTCCTCTGGAATCATGGTTGATCATTGCATTGATGAGAGAGTCTTTCAAAGTTGTTTTTCCTTACAATGTTGTATAAATTCTTCTCTGGGTTCTGCACACTTCACTCTGTATCAGGTCATACCAATATTTTTAATTTAAAAAAAAAAAATTCTGAACTTAAATGCCCCCACAATGAGCATTTCCATATATATCGTAGAAAAAGAAAGAATTGTACAAAAAATTGAATCTCCCCTATGTACAACTTGTTTTTTAAAAAAAGAATATAATAAATCCAACATCCAAATTCAAAGCTGCTCTATACTTCTCTGTTATTCCTTGTGAGTTCCTATTCTCCTCTTGTGGAGGAGAGAAGGTAGGGTGAATCTCCTATCCCTATTTTCGTTATCAAGAAAAATAAAAATAAAACTTGTTATGACAATTATGCATAGTCAAGCAAAACAAGTTCCCACTGTGGCCAGGTTCAAAATGTGCATATCTAATTCTGTATCAATTTCTCCATCAGATGATAAGCATACTTCCTCTAGAATAATGCTTGGTCATTGCATTGATCAGAGTTCTTCAGACTTTCAGGGCCACCTTTACAATGTTGCCACTGGTAGAAATTGTTCTCAAGTTTCTGTAACAAATTATGTTCTGTGAGTGTGATGGAATACTATTGCCCTCTAGTTTCAGAGAAATCTGGGAATATTT
This sequence comes from Sminthopsis crassicaudata, assembly GCF_048593235.1. Taxonomy (NCBI): domain Eukaryota; kingdom Metazoa; phylum Chordata; class Mammalia; order Dasyuromorphia; family Dasyuridae; genus Sminthopsis; species Sminthopsis crassicaudata. The sequence goes on along the minus strand of NC_133618.1, from coordinate 137,824,659 downwards.
GTATTAAGTTATGCAGAATGAAATGAAAGAGCCAAGAAAACAATGTACAATAACATCATAAAGATAACTCTGGGAAGTAAGGACCAATGAAAGATTCATTCTGCAACTATTTATAAAAGTCTTTTGGCTGTTTTTCTGAAAGTATCCTTTCTTACATCACCATAGTATTCCATCATATTCATATAATCCCTAATTGATTTTTTTACAAAGTAAATCTTAAAGCTTGCAACTATTTTTAAAAAGCTGCTTTAAGAACATCTAGTTAGCTTTCTTTACAAAGTAACACCTTAGAGCCTGCAACTTTAAAAAAAAAAAAGCTACTGTAAGGACATCTGGTTTTATTTCTGTTTCTTCTGTGGGATAGGCTCAAAAGGTATGTACACTTTGGTGATTTCAGTTCCAAATAGCTTTCTAATAAAACAAATAGCTCTACCAATGTATTAATATGCTCATTTTTCCAGTCATTTCAATTTCTTTTTTTTTTTTTTGGGGGGGTCAACCAGATGGATATGAGGTAGAACCTCAGTTGTTCTGACTTACTTTTTTTTGTTAGTAATTTGTATTTTTTAAAAATGGAATTGGCAGTTTGAATTTGAGAACTGCTTATTCATCCTTTGATCATCTTTCATTTGGGGACTAGATCTTGTTCTTATAATTTTAATTTTGTTTGTGCAATGATTTTTTTTAAATTGTTCATATTATCTCCTATAATCTTATCTCTCCTTTGGTCATTATAAACCCTTTGTCTAACAACAGTTACAATATATTTCATTACTTGATCCTTTGTCTAAGAGTCTTCATATCTGTGTATATGCTGTGAGACTCAATTTTTAAAAATTTAAGTTCAGGCTCACTTTCCAGTTTTTCCTAGTATTTTTTGTCAAACAATTGAGTCCTTGCTAGAGTAGATGGAATGTCTTTCGAAAACTATGCTACTATATTGACCTATTTTCTTAAATCAATACCAAATAGCTTGATGATCCTTAAAATTACACTGAGCTTTTAGAATATTTAAAAAGAAAAGAAAAGAAAATTTCAAGACCCCCCAGGTTAAGAATACTCTTGCTCTACAGTGTCACTGCATGTTCTATCCATTCCTGATTTAGAGGTGGGAATGAAGTAGAGGACTTAGATGCTAATTCCTATTGTCTATACCCAAGACTAGTGGAAACAAGGAAGGAGCAGCAGTCAGGACCTAAATATCAGGAGCCCAACTCAACCTTTCTGTAGATTCCAGCTTATACTGGCTTTTTTTCTCCTAGAAAGTTCAAAAGGTATCACTAACTACTGAACTCTGGGATAGTGTCAGTTTGAGTGAGCAGCAGTCTCATCTCTATCATAGTGTTATTCAGATGAGAAGTCAGGAAAAAAAAAAGAGGGTTAATTGTAGGATTCAATGGCAGAAGAAAAGTGAAATAAAGGCTTTGTCTGCTATAAAAGCAAAGCCACAGGCTAGCCTTGGATAGAGTAGATGATATAAATTAAATCCCAAATATGTGGGAAAAGAAATTGGTTGGAGGTGGAAAGGATTTCTATCTTTGAAAACTAGATGAAGGAGTTTTAATTTGATTAAGTAGTAAACAAGGAGCAATTAACAATCTGAATAAAGTGAAAATGAATATAGTTTAATGAAGCTTAGTCTGACAGATTACTGTACTTCAGGAATTGAAGAGCAAAAAAACACAAAGAGGCCATCTAAGAGGTTTTTGTAGAAACTCAATCTAAAATAAATATCTGAAGTAGAATATGGCAAAAGGAATGGAAAGATCAGGACTGCTAAAAATAGACAAGGCTTTAAGACTGATGTGGGGAATGAAAATAAAGGATAAGACAAAAAACCAAACCATAGGTTTCAAGGCTAGGTGGATGAAGAATTGGAGGCTATGATTTTAGTTTTTTATAACCCTGAGTTTGAAGTGCCCAATATTTGTTGGCAGCTGATATGAGACAAGACCTTGGGTATAAGACCCATGGGATCAGAAAAACAAATTTGAAAGTTATTGTCATAAAGACAATAATTAAAGCTACTAGAAAGGATGAACTCCTTTAATAAGGATTAAGAGTAAACAATGCATTGAACACCTAAGGATACCCATAGTTTTGAAGTGACAGTTTAGTGAGGAAACAGCAAAAGGAACCAACAACCATGAAAGTTGAGAAGTGATGAATTTAATCAAGAAGCTAAGGAGAAGACAAGGGGGGAAAAATCCTTCAACTGGTAATAAGATCATTAGTGACTTAATGGAGAGAGAATAAAGCTATGTTATAGGGGAATAATATGTGGAAATGGAAGCATCAGCTTTTTGATGGTGGTATTTTTTTATCTAAAAATATGCTTTTTGAAGTGCTCTTCAAAGAACAATAATGGATTTATACTGATAAATTACACTCTCTTTATTCTGAGGTGTTTGCAACTAGATGGTCAATAAACATTTAATAAATACTAGTATGAGGTGGATACTCCTGATCAGTCCAAGTAGAGTATGAAATTGTGTGCATGCGAGGTCTAAATAGATCATTCTCTATTCACAGTCATTTTGATATTTTGAAACATCTTTCAACATGGCATATCTAAATATCACTGTTCTGAGCCCCAAATAACACGTTTGGGAAAAGAGAGCATGGAGGCTATTGAGGAGGGCAGGAAAGGGGTGGTAGAGTAAACAAAAGGAAGAAAATGCCCACACTGTGAGTTGTCAGAGTGTAAACAGTTCTATAACATTCATTCTTGTCTTTAGAAATGATGGGCATGAGAGTCTAAAAAATGGATGTGTTTTATTACAGAGTTAAAAAAAAAAAAAAAAAAAAAGCACTACTATACATCAACTGCTCTGTTAAGTGCTAGACTAATTAAAAGCATAAATTTGCAAAACTGCTTATTGGAGCAAAAGATATAGGCTCATGAAGAGACTTTAACCATAGCACTTGGCTTTGCCCTGACTAGTGAACATACAATGTAACCTATCTCCCATTAAACTAAATTTTCATGAAGGTAGAAATATGGGTTTTTGTAAACATTATCTTTTCCTCATACCCAATTGATGATTCTTGATTTGACTGGTATTACTTGACCTTGAAATAAGTTACCACTTTTCTAGAACTCCGCTTCCACAATAGTAAAATGAAAGCTGTCAGAGAACCATTCTAAGTTCTACTATGCTATGAAGATCTGAGGTAACTGCAGAGAGGGTAACCATAGTTCAATTATGTAGGAGTTCCAAGTAGATACAATTCATCACCCTATTCCAGGAAATTCAATTTCTGGTGGTTGAAAAAAAAAACTTCTATATTACTTGGGTAGTTGCTAGACTTAACTGTCAAAAATGTATTCCTGATGCTATTCAGTCTTGAAAGGAAATTTTGGTAAATCCAGTCAAACTGTCATTGGTTCTATTATAAAACTGGGGAAAAGTGTCCATGGGGAGAAAAACCGTGACACCTCCAAACATGATTTTAGCATCACACAAAACAATCCTTTTAAAATGAAATAAAAAGAATATGTTGAAATAATATAAAGAAAAAACAAACTGAAATGAAGGGGAAATGCATTTAATAATCACTATGGACAAGGCATTATGCTAAACATTAGGGATGAAAATACAAGAGACACAATCTCTACTCTCAAAAGAAAAAGGAAAGACAAAATATGGGACAGGGAGGTGCAAATACAATAGCAGTGCAGTCAAATGAAACAGGGGGTAGCGCTGATTTGATTATAGTTCCCAGTGCAGGGGGTTGGAGGCAGAAGGGAAAACTTTGAGAAGGAGAAAGAGGTTGATTCAATTTGGAGAGAAATTGTCTTAGAAACACAAACATTTTGAAATACTAATATATCAATAAAACAAGAAAAAGAAATAGATAAGAACAAACACAATCATTACTTTTTTTGTAGGTAATATGATTTAGAGAATCTTAAAGAACTGAAAAATTAAAACAAGCCCTCACAAATCAAGCTTTGTGCATACTATCATCCAAACTGTGTATGAAAAGATGAAGAGAAATCCCTTTCAAAATAACTAGAATGTATAATTATCTGTTTCTGCACTCACCAAGACATACATTATAAAAATACAACAAAACATTGTTTACAAAACTTGACTTAAACTGAATGAAGAGATATTGTTTGTGTTTGGGTCATTCCAACAAAATAAAAATGACAATATACTAATTAAACTACCCTCAAAAAAGTTACTTTACAAAATTAGACAGAATTACAAATTCTTCTGGAACAAAAACAATTTTTGAACAGAGGGGAGGAGTTTGGTAGTATCATTTCTCAATCTATGTCACAAAGTAGTGATCATGACAACTACTGGTTTTGGTTTAAAAAAAAAAAAAAAAAATTAAGGCTGATCAGTGGAACAGATTAGGCAGACAACATACCAAAATAATTGGATAGTATAATAAAATTAAGACACTAGCTAGTAAGATAAAAGTTCACTATTTAACAAAAAGGTGTTGAGAAAACTGGAAAGCATTCCTCTATCACAAATAAGGAGAAGGAAAGGGATATATTTCATAATTATGGATAGGAAGTAAATTTTTTCACCAAACAAAAGGAAGGAACACAGGAAATTTTTTTTTTTAAAATTCTATTATTATTAGAAGTTTTCTCCACAAACAAAAGCAATGCAGTTAGAATTAGAAGGGAACTAATTAACTATGAAAAATTATTGTAGCAGCTTTTTCTAATAAAAGTGTGAGATACAAAAACAGAGAAACTGGTAGGCAGGAAACAAGCATTTATGAAGTCCTTACTATGTGCCAAGAATTGTTCTAAGCACTAGAGATAAATACAAGCAAAATACAAATTTTACAAATATAAGAAGCTCACACTTTAGTGGGGGTGGGAAGCCGACAGCATATAAAGGGGAGCTAAAAAGCAAGGAATAGGTAAAAAATGATAGGAGAAGGTGTGAGGCAGAGCTAGAAGATGTACCCAACATAGTATTAAAGTTCAGAAAGTCAGAAGCACCATCAGGAGGGAAATAAAGGTTGGCCAGGAGGCTCCTGGAGAAATTCACCAAAAGAAAAAGGCATGGCAGATGGATAATGCAGTAATGGATGGATATTCCAGGGTAAGAAAGTCACTAGTCTTGAGGGAGATTTTAGAGTCAAATTGCAGCTAAAGCATAGTATTGAAGTCCAGAAAACAGAAGCATATATACAAATTTAGAAGGACAAAAAATATTTCCTAACTGATAAACAGTTAAAGGAACAGGCAAGATATCAAAAGAAAAAGTTGTTTAACAACTACATATAACAATCTATTTAGCCATCAAATGATAAATGCTCCAAACCATTAATAAAGAAATGAAAATTAAAATAACCCTGAGTTTCTACTCTAAACCTTAGCAAAGATTACAAAGTGGAAAATGACAACTGTTCAAAGAGCTATGGGGAAGACAGAACACTAATAATAATAATAATGGGTGTTTAACCATTCTGATAATTTAGATTATTAAGAAGTATTTCCCCAAATTCACTAAACTATTTATACTTTCTGATCATGGATACTACTACTGCATGGTATATAGTTCAAAGAAGTCAAAGGATTTGTATGTACCTAAGCAAATGAGTCCAAGTAGCTCACCACTAATGCAGCTCTTTTGAAGTGGTAAAGAGCTAGAAACAAAGTGGGTACTCAACACATGTAGAATGACTGAACAAATTATGGTATTTGAATAGATTATCAAAACTTAAATTATGAAAGAGATGGTTTCAGAAAAGCCTGGGAAGATTTCAGGCACAGTAAAATGAAGAAAAGCAGGAGAAATGACTACAATATTGTAAGACAACAACTGTGAAAGATTTAAGAACTTCAATCTATTATGAGTTCAAAAGACTGTTGATAAAGCTTAATTCCCACTTCTTGAGAGATAATGAACCACAGACATATTTTCAATTGAGATTCACTGTGTAAATATAATATGTCTGACTATATTTATTTTCTGTAAGGAAAGACTTTTTTTGGGAGGGGAATAATTGTGGAAACAGTACTGATAATGCTATCAAAAAAAAGAAAAGGAGTGTCAATGAGACATTTTAAAAATACATAGAAATGAGAGGGAAGAAGTACAGAAGACTCAGAAAAGCAGGACAGTGTGAGTACTACTCTGTTAAAATTAAGAGATTTTTGATTGCTTGCTGCCTTAAAGTGGAGGAAAGGGGAAAAAAATTGGAACTCAAAATCCTATAAAAATGAAGTTGATGTTTAACATGTATGAGACTGTCTGCCATCTAGAGAAGGGGGTGGAGGGAAGAAAGGGAAAAGTTGGAACAGAAGTGTTTGCAAGGGTCAATGTTGAAAAATTACCCATGCATATGTTCTGTCAATAAAAAGCTATAATTTAAGAAAAAAATTGAATGTTGAAAACTATCTTTACATGTATGGAAAAATAAAATATTACTGAAAATGTTTTTCCATTAAGAGATTAAAAAAACAAGCTGTTTACAATAGTTATAACTTTATATATCTTTTTTTTTTTTTCTGTCCTTTGAATGTAGACATGTTGATAATTTTAAAAAATGTAAAGGATAGAGAGAATGCCCATTTAAATTCAATGTCTTAAAATTCCATTCTACTCTAAGGGCACTGTTACTGTATTATACCTTGTGAAGCTGTTAAACAAGTACCTTTATAAATTCTTTAAGGCTTCTACACTTATAACTATTAAAATGATACCTCTTTATGTGTACAATTCTGTCTAGAGGCTCTTTATTCTTGGAAACATAGATCATTCCAGTCCAATGCTGAAACACATTAAAAATAAGTTAAGCTGAATTTGTATTAGAAACTGGAGATTTTTGGAATTAGGTGAAGTTTTAAAACTTTAAAAAACTAAGATGCAAATGTTAAAATGAAAGGCCATACATCAACTAAAACCTAAAGTATGTAATCCATCACTAAAGAAGAGCCATACCAATTATTATTTATCTTCATATCCTGAATATTTCTTTGAACAAAACAATCTGTGCCTTACTGAGGTGAGAATAGGAAATTCTGCCAAATTTATCTTTTAAGTTTCTGTTTTTCCCATTTTCTGCTTGTTTTGTTTTGTTTTTTAAACACCAAACCAATGAAACTTCTATTGCAACTGATTCATAAGATGACATGATTTAAGTTCAGAAGGGAATTAATTAAATTCTATGAAAATAAAATACCACACCATCACTACATACTGTTTTAGGTGTATCTACAGTTTTATTACAAAACCATTTTGTCATTTATTCAGTTTAAAGCGATAGCAAGATATTACCAGCACAGCTTCTGTAATAGTTCTAATGTATTGCAGCAATTGTATTCCTTGCTTATAAGTCTGTGTTACCTCCACAACATACAAGTTATCTGCAATCATTACTGCTGCAAATCTGAGTTCATATATACTATTTAGGAAGGAGCTGAGTGGTAAGAAATAGGTGAAAAGAACAGACTGTTTAAGGCCTTTAAAAATAAACAAACATGGAATTTTTTTTTATTATTCAACAATTCATTTGAGGAATTGTTATTTTAAGGAATTATTTTACTTTAAAAAGACAGCCAAATTAATACTTCTAGAGTTAGTCTGAATAGCAGCAGTGCCCAAAGAGTACTTATTATGCTTAGTGCTTATTAGGAAGCAATACCTGTGCAAAGCACTTGTTGTCACACACCCACACAGGTAGAAGGGAAATGATCCCTCTGGTTTTAAGCCATGTCACACTTCCTTGTTCCAAGTTTCTTTTAAAAATAAAACTATTCCATTAGTGTCTTCTGAATGCTGTTATTGCTGCTTATCTGTTGGCAAACTTCCTTCTGTGCTGTGTTTGTTTTGAAGGGATCTTCCAATATATCTCCAATATTCCTTTCTTATAGTGTCTTTTTCTTTAGCTAGAATTTCACATAACTAGAAATGAAAAATAGTAATACTTTAAGATATAATTCCATTTATAGCCAACCCCATTTTGCTGTGATTTACTCTAAGTCAATAAATAATAACAGGTCCTACTTGTAATTAATTTTAGGGCAGCTTCTTAGTCTTTCAGCACTGGAA